>NW_006922557.1:323997-328652 GCF_000298275.1 Orycteropus afer afer
ACTTGTGATATGGAAATTAACCAAACAAGAACCTTGTTTACTGAAAGGGAAGAGGACTTGAACCACTTACTGATGAAGATCGAAGGCCATAGCCTTCAGTATGGATTACATTTCAACATAAAGAAAACAAAAATCCTTACAACTGGACCAGTAAGCAACATTATGATAAATGCAGAAAAGACTGAAGTTGTCAAGGATTTCATTTTACTTGGATTCACAATCAATGCCCATGCAAGGAGCAGTCAGAAATCAAAGGATATATTGCATTGGGCAAAACTGCTGCAAAAGACCTCTTTAAAGTGCTCCAAAGGAAAGATGTCACTTTGAAGACTAAGGTGTGCCTGACCCAAGCCATGGTATTTTCAATTGCCTCATAGGCATGTGAAAGCTGGACAGTGAATAAGGAAGACATAAGAAGAATTGATGCATTTGAATTACAGTGCTGGCAAAGGATAGTGAAAATACCATGGACTGCCAGAAGAATGAACAAATCTATCTTGGATGCAGTACAGCCAGAATGCTTCCTATAAGCAAAGATGGCAAGACTTTGTCTCACTTATTTTAAACACATTATTAGTAGGGAAAAATACCTGGAGAAGGGCATCATGCTTGATAAAGAAGAGGGTCAATGACAAAGAGGAAGATCCTCAACAAGATGGATTGACACAGTGACTGCAACAGTGGGCTCTGTCTTAGGCTGTGTTCTCTAGAGAAGCAAAACCAGTGAAGTTTAGAGAGAGAGAGAGAGAGAGAGAGGGTAATCTCAAGGAAATGACTTACACTGTTGGAGACATTGGCAAGTATAAAGTCAGTGGGTCTGGCATCAGGTTGGAGGCTTCTCCTGACTCATGTAACTTCAGGGTTTGATGAACCCAAGATCAGCAGGTGATACAGCAGGCTGCTGGCTGAAGAGGCTGACAAATCCAAGATTGGCAGGTAAGATGGCAGGCTGCTGGATTACAGGCTGTGAAGGCAACAGTCCCAAGCTTAGCAGGCAATATGGTGGGCCACTGGTTCAAGCCCAAAGTTCTGGAAGTCAGATGATGATGAGCCATATCAGGATCCAGATTGAGCAAAAAGCCAGAGGGATTTGCTAGAACACCCATACATATTTGAAGGAGGCCACACTCCTAAGGAAACTCCCTTTCAACTGATTGGCTGCTCACAGCAGGTCTCATCATGGAGGTAATTACATTATATCAGATATCAACATGGGAGATTACTACATCATAACTCCCAACCCACAGAAAATCATGGCCTCACCAAGTTGACATACAATCTTAACTATCACAGGTTCAAATATAACAATGATTTTAAGGATGGTGCAGGACTGGGCAATGTTTAATTTTGTTGTGCATGGGGTTGCTTTGAGTTGGAAGTGATTCAATGGCACCTAACAACAACAATAATGTCTTCTAATTTGTGAAAAATAAATTTCTGTTTGTGAAAGACATCCACGTGTGGTATTGCTGTTATAACAGCACTAGATCACTAAGACAGAATTGTACTGATGTCTACTATTTTGAAATGTATATATACGAAAAAAAAAAAAATTCAGTGCCATCAAGTCAGTTCCAACTCATAGAGACGCCTCCTTGGGTTTCCAAGGCAGTATCTCTATGGAAGCAGATTTCCCAATCTTCCTTCTGAGGAGTGGCTCTTGATTTTGAACCTCTAGCCTTCTGGTTAGCAGTCAAATGCCTTAGGCACTACGCCACCAGAGCTCTGCAAATGTATATTTTAAAAAAAAAGAAAAACAAGAAATAGGGATGAATGGATGGATCGATTGATGGATAGATGGATATTTGATAAAGTAAAAACAGGAAAATGCAAATTATAGAATGTGAGTGTTCACTGTATTATTCTTCCATCTTCCACTCTACTATTGTTTTCAATTTTCCTATGTTTGAAAAGTTTCAAAGCAAAATGTTGGAGAAAATTAACCAAATCAAATAACAACACTTGGAAATGGATATGTATGAAAAATAAATTGGGAAATTATCCCTTTTGCTATAAAATTAGAATTAGGACACATGTTAAGTTTGTGGATGTCATTTTATGGATTAAAAAAATGTCATCTGCTTTACTGAAAATATCCACAGTTTGAAAGAGAATAATTAATGTAGGCATACACATATACATTTTTCTAGATAATCTTAGCAGTGAAAAAATATCATAGTAATTTCTATTCTGTGAGCTTGTCTATGTCTCTCATATCTTTTTACCTCTAGAGCATCTTTGGAGTTTTTGTGGATTGCCTACCCCAAAATACACAGCACTCTAATTCATCTCATACCAATCCCCTCCCGTGTTTGTTAAAATGGGAGCAAGAGTAGTCAGCTCTTGTAGTAAGCAAGAGCCCCCGGGTAACCTGAATACTGACTGCATCCATAATTTCTTTATAGTCTGACTTCCTCTTAGCCTAGTAGCAAGGCACTCTTGAGTTGGAAGGGCTGAGAAAGCCCAGGAAGGAGCTGGACTACATGATAAAGGCATTAGGGAGATAACTTAGTTTGGAGCTTAGTATGAAAATGAAAGGAATAAAAGCTTCAGAGAGTAGGAACAAAGTAAGGAATGGGGTGAGGGAGCACTGGGCCAGGGCAGGAATGGGGAATGAAAACAGGTGAAGGCAATTAGAGAGTTGAACCAAAACCCAAACTCACTACTGTGGAGTTGATTCTGATAGTGGATAAGGCACTTGACTGCTACCCAGAAGATTGGTGGCTTTAACCCACCAGCTGCTCAGTGGAAGGAGGACAGGGTGATCTATTTCCCTAAAGATTTACAGCCTCGGAAACCCAATGGGAGTAGCTATGGGTTGGAAACTACTCGATGGCAGTGAGTTTGGTTTGTTGTTTTATAGAGTGTCCAAGGCTGTAAGTCTTTTTTTTAAATTTATTTTTATTGTAATTTTGGTGAAAGTTTATAGAACAAATTCACATTCCAAACAGTAGTTCATACAAATTTTGTTTCATGACATTGACTGCAATTTCCCACAATGTAACAGCTCTCTTCCCACTTCCTCCCCATAGTTACCACTTCCCTGTGTCCTTCCCTCCCATGCACTTGTGCCTCCAGAGCTGTCTCCCTGTGCATACACTGCCCTTCTGTTCATCAATGATTGATCTCTCCAAGGAGTGTATCTGTTGTTCTTATTGTTAGGTGCTTTCGAGTTGGCTCTGACTCATAGGGAACCTATGTACAACAGAATGAAACACTGCCTGGTCCTGTGCCAGCCTCACAATCCTTGCTATACCTGAGCCTGTCAACCTGATGTAAATGTTCAGCCCATGTTGTTGTTGTTAAGTGCCATTGAGTCATCTCCGACTTATAGCAACCTTATGCACAGCAGAATGAAATACCATCTGGTCCTGAGCCAGATCCACGATTCCTGCTACACTTGAGCCCATTGCAGCCACCACCGTGTCAATCCACCTCATTGAGGGCCTCCCCCTCTTTCATTGACCCTCCACCTTACCAAGCATGACATCCTTCTCCAGGGAATGGTCCCTTCTGACAACATGACCAAAATATGTGAGATGAAGTCTGGCCATTCTCGCCTCCAAGGAGTATTCTGGCTGCACTTTCTCCAGGACAGACTCGTTAGATCTTTTAGCAGTCCACAATACTTTCAGCATTCTTCACCAACACCACAGCTCAAAAGCATGAGCTCTTTTTCAGTCTTCCTTATTCATTGTCCAGCTCTCACATGCATACGAGGTGATTGAAAATACCATGGCTTGTGTCAGACACACCTTAGTCCTCAAGGAGACATCTTTGCTCTTCAGCACTTGAAAGAAGTCCTTTGCAGCTGATTTGCCCAGTGCTGATTTGCCCATACATCATCTGATGTCCTGAATGCTGCTTCCATTGGGATCAATTGTACAACCAAGCAATGTGAAGTCTGACAATTTCAATCTTTTCTCCATTTATCATAATGCTGCTTATAGATGGAGTTGTGAGGATTTTTGTTTTCTTTATATTGAAATGTAATCGATACTGAAGTCTATATTCTTCAATCTTCATCAGTAAGTACTTCAAGTCATCCTCACTTTCAGTAAACAAAGTTGTGTTGTTAGCGTATCGCAGGTTGTTAATGATTGTTCCTCCAATCCTGATGCCACATTCTTCTTCATATAGTCCAGCTTCTCAGATTATTTGCTCAGCATACAGATTGAATAAGCATGGTGAAAGGATACAACCCTGACACACTCCCTTCTTGATTTAAAACTATGCAGTGTTCCCTTTTTCTGTTTGAACGACAGCCTCCTAGTCTATGTACAGGTTCCTCATGAATACAATTAAGTGGTCTGGAATTCCCATTCTTATCCATGTTATCCATAACTTGTTATGAGCAACACGATCTTTATGAGCAACACAATCAAATGCTTTTGTATAGTCAATAAAACACAAGTAAACATCTTCCTGGTATTCTTTATTTTGTGCCAAGATCCATCTGACATCAGCAATGATATTCCTCATTCCACGTCTTCTTCTGAATCCAGCCTGCATCTCTGGACGTCATCTGTCAATATATTGCTACAACCCTTTTTTAATTACCTTCAGTAAGATTTTACTTGCATGCGATATTAATGATATTGTTCGATAATTTCCACATTCTGTGGGATCACCTTTCTTTGGAATGGGTACAAATA
>NW_006922557.1:329727-332093 GCF_000298275.1 Orycteropus afer afer
GGATGTTTGCCAGTGTTTCTCCTCAATTTGAGTCGTGTCACATCAGCACATGGAGGTCCTGAAAGACTTACTTTATCCATATCATTAAGGTTGGTTCTACTCTAATGAGGCAACTCTTTCCCAGTCCTATTTTGAGTGCCTTCCAACCCACGGGGCTTCTCTTCTTGCACTGTGTCAGGCAATGTTTCCAAGCTATTCATAAAGTTGTCCAGTAAAGTATCAGACAGTGTTTCTCTACTATTCATAAGGTTTTCCCTGACCAGTTTTTGAGAATTGGCTGGCCTCCTCCTTCTTCCTAGTCTGTCTTAGTCTGTAAGTTGTGTTGAAACCTGTGCACCTTGTGCAACTCTGCTGGCATCTGAAACACCAGTGGCACATCCTCAAGCCTCACAGCAACGTACAAGCCTCACAGGATGACAAACTGACAGACAAGTTTGTCTCCCTTAGTTGTAGGAAACCTTTGCACCCTTCTCTTACCTAATTCCTACCTGAAATCTGCCACTGTTTGGTCCCTGGCTGCTCCTGGTCGCTCCCTTTCCTGGCTCTAGAGGGCTTGGGGCCTGCCTTGCCTCCTGCCCTTTTTTATCTGGATATCCTGCTACTCCTGAGGTTCCTGAGGCTGGTTTTGGTCCCTCCCTTTCCTGGCTCTATGGAGCTAGAGTTCAGCCCATATTCCTGTCTATTATTTGGCTGGAAACCACAGGAGTGAGTTCAGTTCCAGAACTGATGGGCAGCTAGGGGCAATAGTCTCAGGGATTTCACCAGGCTCTATCAGAGCAGCACACCTGGTCTTTTCTTTTCTTTTCTTTTATGATTTTGAATTTCAAGGCTGTAAATTTTAATAGAACCGACTACCACATCTTTCTCCCACAGAGCAGCTAGTGTGTTTGAAACACCAATCTTTGGGTTAGCAGGTGAGTACTTAACCACTGCCCTACAGGGTTCTTTTAGAGGGGTTAGGAAGTGGTTTATCACTAAATCTTTGAAATTGGAGAGAAGAGAAACTATGTTAACACTGGGAAGGGTTGAGAAACAAACAAACAAACAACAAACAAAAATAAAAACCCAAACTCACTGCCTTCCAGTTGATTCCAACTCAAAGTGACCCGCACAGGGTTTCTGAAGCTGTAAATCTTTATGGAAGTAGATTGCCTCATTTTCCTTCCAAGAAGCAGCTTGTGGGTTTGAACTGCTAATGTTCTGGTTAGCAGCCTTATGCACTAAGCCATAACAGCTCCTTCCAGGAACTGAGTTTCTGTAAAATAAGAGTTTTATTCAGATTCAAAGATTTGCAAATAGGAAAATGCCAAAATAAAAGTTCGAAATGACTTTCCATTGAGAGAGCATAAGAACATGTCTTTTATCAGAATTTTGTACAGGGTAGGAAAAGACTACAGGGGTATATTTGGTTGACATTCAATATGCTCTCTGAGACTAATTTATCAAAAATTTCTATTGGCTGGGGTACTCAACCTTAGCCACATGCTCCTGTGTTCTAGAGTTGGTTCCTGCAACAACCTGGAAGGTCTACCTCATAATGTTGCAGAATAAGTTATTTTGGTCAAGAATGTAGTCATGTGTCAGGACTCTGAAAAGAAGTGGGAGCATAGAACAAATTGGAGTCTGATTCAGACCTGCATTATGTCAAGGGCCTCAGTTTTAGGGTGATTTTTCACACTGTTTATTCAGAGAAGTGCTAATTTTGGAAGAAGCAAGTGTCAAGAAAGGCAAATACTGAAAATAGGAAACTGATATATGGAGTTTATAGGGTTGGAAGACTGATTGTGTCTTGGTGACAAAAGGTTAAGATGATGTTAATGTCTAAGAGTGTCCTGAAGGACAAGGGGCCTCAGAGAGAATGAGGATTGCTGATCCAGTCCTCAACATGAGGAAGAGTCCAATTGCATTGTCCAGCACTTCCAGAGCAGTGTTAAATCGTAGTGCTGATAATGAGCATTATTGTCTTGTCCCTATCTTTAGAGGAAATGCCACATATACCATGATGTTGGTTTTGGTTAGAGACAATAAATTGTTTATCAACTTAAACAAGTAGCCTTCCAGTCCTACTTTCTTTTCAGGAATGCAAGTTGAACATTCAGCATCAATTTTTTTCTTTTGTCCTTTGACTTACTAAAATGATCAACTAAATCACTAGATTTCCTGCTTCTTAACCAACTTTATATGTCCAAGAAAAACTCTACTTGATCATGGGGCATTATTATTTTTATTCTTCTGTCAGATTTGATTTGCTAACAGTTTGTTTCAGGAGCTCTGGTAGCGTAGCGCCTAAGAAACTTGACTGCTAACCATAAGGTTGGCAGTTCAAACCCACCAGCCACTCCTCAGAAGGAAGATGGGGCAATCTA
>NW_006922557.1:333783-335081 GCF_000298275.1 Orycteropus afer afer
ATCTTCTGTAAGATCTTACTTGCATGTGATGATTTAATTATATTGTTCTATAATTTCCACAATCTGTGGGATCACCTTTCTTTGGAATGGGTACAAATATGGATCTCTTCCAGTCAGCTGGCCAGGTAGCTCTCTTCCAAATCTCTTGGCATAGCTGAGTGAGTGCTTCCAATGGTGCATCCGTTTGTTGAAATATCTCAATGGGTATTCCATCAACTCCCAGAGCCTTGTTCTTCACCAATTCCTTCATTGCAGCTTTGACTTCCTTCTTCAGTACTATTGGTTCTAGATCATATGCCACTTCCTGAAATGGATGAAGATCAACCAGTTCCTTTTGGTACAGTGATTCTGTGTCTTGTGCCACAGTGGTTAAAGCATTTGGCTGCTAACTAGAAGGTTGGAAGTTTGAAACCACCAGCTGCTTCGCGGAAGTAAGATAAGGTAGTGTGCTTCTGTAAAGATTTACAACCTTCGACACCAAGTGGGGCAGTTCTACTCTGTCTGATAGGGTTGCTATCAGTTGGAATAGATTTGATGGCAGTGGATAGGAATTATCTGCTCCAACACTTTTCGGATTGGAGGGAGGACAGATCTTTGAGATGCCCCCCCCCCTTTTTTAAAGTAATATACAGAGATGGTATAAATTTTAGCCTGCAAATAAAGTTATGCATTGTATACTCTTAATTTGAAAGTCAATGAATAGTCCCTCTCACCCCTTATTCCCAGTTCTTTAGTTTTTCTCCCCAGAGGCAACCACGGTTAATAGTTTCTTATGTAGTCTTCTGGACATAGTTTATGAATAATCAAGAATGTGAATATATATTTTTCCCCCTTATTCTTTTTTTACCCAGATTGTATGATATATACACAAACTGTTTTGTGACTTGCTTTTTACATATTTTAAAAATTGTCTTCCAATGCTTTTGTACTAATGAAATTTCTTATTTCCTTTTTTAGTCATTTTTGGCTATTTCTCTAGGAAACTGTCTATTTCCTTGATATTTTCCAGTTATTTCCATAGAGTTGTAAGTCGTATTGTATTGCAATACAAAACATCCAACAAATGTCTCCATGCCCATTAGCCTAACGCTAATCTGACATCCACCACTAGCAAAGTTTCTAAGCATCTTTGGGCAAGTTATGAGAGTCCTGTCATACTGTAAATGTCCATGACTTGACAGAGGATGTATATTAAAGAATAGTTAGTTAGTTAGGTGACTATGTGAGATGTATTTGCAACTGAAAAATACAGTAATTCCTATTTTAAAAGTTTATCCTTGTTCAGCAACCTTCCTTCC
>NW_006922557.1:335471-336262 GCF_000298275.1 Orycteropus afer afer
CCTCAAAAATTGTTTTATGGTCTGTCCTCCTCCTATCTGGACAAGGCAATCTTGAAACAAATGTCACAGAAAAGGCCAAGGGATGAGGTTAGGTGGTAAGAGTTGGGAAGTGGGGCTTGCAGTTAGGGAGAGACAACTAATTTTGGAGGCTGGCTAGAAAACAGAAGAGGTTATTACTGTCTTCAGAGAGAAGGAGGTCTATCACTCAGTTTTCTGAGGCACTAAGACCTATTTTTTCTTTGTTCTAGAAGTGGAAGAGAATCAATGTTTATATCATAGTATGTTTATGGAGACACAGATTTTCAACTTCCTTGAATATTTTTCTAATGCGATTTTCTACTTCCTCTTCAGTCAAGTTTGATTATTTTTATCCCTAGGAAACTGTCCATTTCCTTAAAGTTTATTTTCATAGAATTGTACATTATATTCACTTATAGTTAAATAAAAAAAGCTTCGTTATACATTGGTCTAAATTTTAATATCACTTTTACCAATATTTGTGCAAGTATTGAGAATGTCCTTCGTCTAAAGGAGGTGAATTATTTTAAGAACATTGAAACAAAAAACAGAGGGCAACAAAAACAGGATTAGTCTGAAAATTTCGCTGGATATATTTAGGAACTTGTCCATGTTCTTCCACTTTCCACATTCTTCCTTCTTAAGTTCACTACTTGGGTACTTTCCTGGACTGCAAAAATATAAAGCACTATTTCACACCCATTCCTTACCGCAAAACGCAGAAAACTGGTATCCACATCCTGAACGTATACTGAATGTTGACTGCGTCAACA
>NW_006922557.1:336808-338958 GCF_000298275.1 Orycteropus afer afer
CTATATCGTTCTCCGTGGAACCGCTGGTGACTGCTCGGTTGGCAGCCAAGCGCTATAACTACTGCTCCACCAGGGTTCCCTGGAGACAGTGTACAGTTTTATAAGTCAAGAAAGTGGGAAGCAGCTTGGTAGCAGGATAAAAAGGGAAGGGAATCAGCGAGGTGGTGGCGGAGGGAGCGAGTAGGGAGGGGCTCATCGTTTCATACAAGAGTCCCGAAACTTGAAGTTAATTCACCGCCAGGGAAGGAGTCTTTCTTAGAGGTGCTGTGCTAGGGTGAGGGGCACTCAGTTATAATTCCTGATAGCCAGAAAGGGGTGTGTGAAGACAATGGGGTTGAGAAGGGAACTCGGAGTTCGCGGACCAACAGAACACCTAAGAATCAAGGGAGCGTGTCTAGCCGGACTCGAGGTCCTGAACAGGTGGGGCGAAGCAAGACTCCTCCCCTAAGTCCCAGAGGACTAGGGGCAGTGAAGAGCTGGAGCCACCAGCTGTTACTAGGCGCCTTTCAGTGACGCGGCTAACTCCTCATGACGCTATGATCTGCCCATCCACGTCTCAGGTTCCGCAAAGGCCTGTGGGAGCGACCCGGGAGAAAGAGGACAAAGATGGCGGAAGCGATGGAATCTTCAGGAGACGGGGGGACAGCAGCACCGCGGCCCTTGGTGAGTTTGGGATCTGAGACGAAAGGAATTGAGGGTGAGGCAGAGCGCCCCTTAAGGAAGCCAGGTGACGAGCTCGTGGCCTGAGACAGACGGGGCTCCTACCTCCCAACAGGCCCTTCCTTTACCTGATGCCGGGACCAGTCTCAACACTGCACCTGTTGTTTGGTCTAACCGCTTTCCCTTTAACCTCCTCGTACTTTCCACGACTTCTTGGGAAACTCTCGTTCTCTTTTCTTTCTCGTTCTCTTAGTTCTTGACCTCCCACCCTACATTGTGTTAAATACTGAGTTTTAGTAATTTATTAGGTGTCTTTTCCACTGCCCCCTCATTTTATCAGCACCTGTCCTCCTTAGCCCTTGTTGGAGTAGCAGCATTTTAGAACTAATGAGAGATTTCTTCCTAGGGGACGTTGACGTTTTCTTGCTTGTAACTTGATTCTTGACTTGTTCAGTGACCTCAGTAGGCTTAAATAGAATCCTTCCCTTCCTTGTCTCAGCTCTGCAGGATATTCTTTTTCTCCTATCCCAAATCATGGACCAGTGTAAAGATCACAGGCGTTTGAGTTAGATCTAGACAGGAACCAGGGAGTATGCTGTTTGTGTGAATTTGGGAGAGTGATTTCATGGAGGGTGTTTCTTCACCTGTGCAATGGAGACAGAAATACCTGCCTCCGAGAATTTTTAGAAAAGTCACACGACATAACTTAGGTAAAGTGTCTAATACAATCAGATACTGATGTGCCATGAACTGGAGAGCACAATTAACTCAAAATGATGCCCCTAAGATCTCTCCTTTCAAAAAGTGTTTAGTTCTATAGTAGTTGCTCAATAAATGGTACTTCCCTTTCCTCTGTTTTAAATTGGCAACTTAACATAGTAGAGAACTGAACTGGAAGTCAGGTGAACTTGATTCTATTTCTAGTTTTGCTCCTTGCTAGCTCTATTTGTTCATCTCTTCATTCATTCAATAGATACTCGTTGAGCATCCACTATAGTCTAGGCATTCTTTTAGGCAGTGGGGATGTAGTATTGAAAAAGTGAGTAGATCTAAGTTCTCATGGGGTCGTTGTGACGTTGAGGAAGTCACTTCTGAATCTCTGCTTCCTCATTTGGAAAATGAGGATAGCAACTCCTTGCAGGATTAACGAAGGGACTATATGGGCTTATTTGCACATAGTACCTGACGTAGTTAAAGGGGCTTACCTGATTTTAGTTTCTATCTTTCATCTAAACTGCCCCACTCCTCTTCCATGAAGCTTTCTTCAAATAACGTCAGTGGTTCTGGTCACCCATTACTCAGTATCCAATCCACTTCCATTTAACAAATGTTTATTGAATGCCTACAACGTGTAGTGCACTGTACTAAGTGCTTTAGGGAATACAAAGGGCATGCTCTTATGGTGCTTACATTCTAATTGGTAGGGATAAGAAAAAGTTACAAATAAAATGTTGTTGTTGTTGTTGTTTTGTGCCGTCGAGTCGGCCCTG
>NW_006922557.1:339058-341313 GCF_000298275.1 Orycteropus afer afer
GGGTTTGAACTGCCAGCCTACTGGTTAGCAGTCAAGTGTTTTAGCCACTATGCTACCAGAGCTCCTATTAGGGGAATTTAAAAGAGGGAGCTATGTGTCTAATTGGGGTGATCAAGTAAGCTACATGGTAGAAGATATATTTGAGAGGGCAGCAAAGGATGGACGGGATTTGGAATTCTAGGGGAACATAATAACTATCAGTTTTTGAGCACCTGCTATATGTCAGGCATTGTGCTAGAGATCCTCTCCATATTTTCTAAACTTTACAGCAACGTTTCTAGTTAGGTGCTTCTTAACTATATTTTAAGATGAGGTAATGAGACTCAGAAAAACTTACTGATTTCCCTAGGGTCTCACAACTAATTATTGGCGATATTTGAAATTTGAACCTAAGTGTGACTCTGAAATCTGGATGATTTCCATTTATGCTGTACAACCTCTCATGGGCAAGGGCACACAGGTTGAAAGGTGCTAATGTATTTATAGAACAACAAATAGATTGCTTTAGCTGAAACAGAAGAAGTAGTAGTGGGTGGTAAGCCTTAAAGCTAAGGATTTTGAACTAGGCAGGCAGTAAGGAACAGTGATTAGGTATGTGTGTTCTGGAGTCACACTGCCTAGGTTTGATTTTAAGCTCTGCTACTTGCTTGTTATTAGCTGTCATCAAGTTGGCCCCTGACTCATGCCAACCCCATGCACAGTGGAACAAACACTGCCTGGTCCTGTGCCATCCCCATAATTGGTTGTGGATTGGACTGTTGTGATACATACAGTTGTCATTGGCTCATTTTCAGAAGTAGATTGCCAGGCCTTTCTTCCTAGTCTGTCTTAGTCTGGAAGCTCCACTGAAACCTGTTCAGTCTCATAGCAATATGCAAGCCTCCACGGATAGAGGGGTGATGGCTGTGCATTGGCCAAGAATTGAACCTGGTTTCCTAATGGAAGGCAAAAATTCTACCACTGAACTTCCAGTGCCCTCCATTCTGCCACTTACTAGCTGTGGGATATTGGGGAAATTACAGAAACCACCCTGCCTCAATTCTCGCATATGTAAAGTGGAAATACAGAAATACTTAGCTCATAGGGTTGTTAGGTGGATTAAGTGAGCTCACACTTGTAAAACACTTAGTAGAGTGCCTGGTACATAAATAAATAATCATGCAATAAGGGTTATTATTATTATTAACTACTGTATTGGGAGGAAACAAGCAGCTAGTAGAAATTTTTAAGAGAGCAGAGTTTAAAATCCTGAATTTGGCAACATAATGGAGGATGAGGTACAGTGGAGAAAGTCTGGGATCTAGGAGACCACTCAAGGTGTTTCAGCAGTTCTGGGAAGAAGTGATAGGAAAATGGCCTAGAGCAATGGTGTGAGACATGAGGAAAGGGCAGAATTCTTGAGGGTTTGTAGTGCTAGGGAGAATGTATCTTAGATCAGTGCATCTCAAGCTTTAATGTGCATGGGAATCCCCTAGGGAATCTTGTTAAAATGTAAATTCTGATTTAGTAGGTCTGGGATGGGGCCTAGCAGCTCTGATGGTGCAACGGTTAAAGCATTTGACTGCTAACAGGTTGGCAGTTCAAACCCATCAGCCACTCTGTGGAAGGAAGATGGGGCATCTACGTCTATAAAGATTTACCACCTTGGAAACTCATTGTGGGTCCCTATGAGTTGGAATTGACTCAAGGGCAGTGGGTTTGGTTTGGTTTAATATTCCATTATATGTATGTACCACATTTTACTTATTCATTCTTCTGCTGATGACCACTTAGGTGTTTTCCATCATTTTTCTATTGAGAATTATGCTGCGATGAACATAGTTGTGCATATGTCTGTTCATGTCACTGCTATTAGATCCCTAGGCTATATACCTAGAAGTGGAATTGCTGGGTCACATGGCAGCTCTACCTCTAGTTTTTTTTTAGGAACTGCAAGACTGTTTTCCACAATGGCTGTACCATTTTACATTTTCACTTATAATGGAGGAGGGTTCCAATTTCCCCACATCCTCTCTGACAGTTATTTTCCTTTTTTAAATCTTGGTCATCCTTGTGGGAATGAAATGGTATCTCACTGTC
The DNA here is from genome assembly GCF_000298275.1 of Orycteropus afer afer. Classification (NCBI taxonomy): domain Eukaryota; kingdom Metazoa; phylum Chordata; class Mammalia; order Tubulidentata; family Orycteropodidae; genus Orycteropus; species Orycteropus afer. The sequence continues at coordinate 341,138 of NW_006922557.1, forward strand.
ATTTTGATATGCATTCCTTTGATGGGTAATGAGGTTGAACATCTTTTTATGTGTCTGCCATTTAAATATCCTCTTTGGTGAAGTGTCTGTTCATGTTTTTTGTTCCATTTTTGATTGAATTATTTTCTTTTTATTATTGAGTTGTAGAAGTTTTCGGGAGCTCTGGTAGCATAGTG
>NW_006922557.1:341413-343072 GCF_000298275.1 Orycteropus afer afer
CCCACCAGCCATTTCTCGGAAGGAAGATGGGGCAATCTACTTCCGTAGTGATACTGCCTTGGAAACCCAAGGAGGGGTCGCTATGAGTCGGGTCCGACTTGATGGCACATAACGATGACAACAACAACAAGAAGTTTTCTAGATATTTTATATATTAGATCTTTATCAGCTAAATTGTTCCCAGAGATTATTTTCCTGGTCTGTAGATTATCTCTTTACTCATTTGATGAAGTTATTTATTTTGTTTTCTGTTGTTCATGTATTTGTTGTTGAAAAATATTAGGTTCCAAAGCTTTGCTTCTGTATCTTCTTATAGGAACTCTGTGGTTTTAAATTTAACATTTAGGCCCTTGATCCATTTTGAATTAGTTTTTGTGAATGATGTGTGTGAGGTATGGATCTTGTTTAATTTTTCTGCATGTGGAAATCCAGTTTTTCCATTTGTTGAAGAGAATTTTCTTTCCCCATTGAATTGACTTGGGACTCCTGTTGCAAAAAGAGCATCCTCTGACCTCCTCCGACCTCAAAAGGGGGAAACAGAGTCACCACCGACAGCCTTGCAAAGCTTATTCCTATGAGGCCAGACATACCACCACTCTCCAGTCTTCACCAATTCTGAGGTCAACTGTCCTTCCCACAACACTTACTACTTCTCTGCTGAGTTTGATAATTCATTGCAATGGCCACACAGAACTCACAGACAGTGCTCATGATTATGGGGTTTATTACGGAAGTAACAGGCTACAAAATCAGGTTCAGGAATGCTCTCAGGATACAAATCTTCGATCAGGACAGTCTTCCCTCTGCTGTACCTCAGGCACTCCTCTGTGGCCCATGGCCTCTTGGCCTGGCCTTTGCCCAGCTCAGCAAGTGTTACAGAGCTCTTTTAGCTCTGCCTATAGCTATACCTAAGTGTACCCCACTTCACCAGCAAGCTTTCTACCCAGTGGCACTCAGCTTTCGTACTCTATGGACCAGGCAATCCTGCCATTCTGTCTCATGCCTCTTGGTTCCACTGCTGCTGTCTCTCAGCCAGGTATTTCTCTGCCAGGCCTCTCTCTGCTGGGCATCTCTGCTGAAGAGGTCCAGCACAGGGAACTTCGGTCCAAGGAGGCCCTCCACTCCACCTCCAGCTCTTCTCTCTTGATGATGGTGAGTTCTCCTTTCTGCCTCTAGGAAGGCTGATATTAAGCCTGGCAGAGTGATAAAACTAACCAATCCCAGTGTTAAAGTTCTACACACCTTATTTGCATGGTCCCAACCAGTAATCTGGTGGGAGTAATTCACTGCATCACACTTATGGAAAATCAGTTGACCATAGATTTAAAAAAAAATTATTTCTTGATTTTCAATCCTCTCTTTCCTTTTCTTTGCTTTAAATCTTATTTATTTTGTTGTTGAGAATATACACAGCAAAATGTACACCAATTCAACAGTTTCTACATGTATAATTTGTTTTTTTAATTGTGCTTTTGATTATAATCTTTGAGTTGTACAGTCATTCTCACCCATTTCTCAGTTATTCTCCCCTCATTAGCATTAACTCATTGCTCTCTAAGGTTTCTATCAAATATTTAGAGTTACTGTTGTCAGTTTGATCCCATATAGATAGTTCTTAAAAGAGTGTAATGCTCAAGGCAGACTTTTTTTTTTTTTTTT
>NW_006922557.1:344497-349680 GCF_000298275.1 Orycteropus afer afer
TAGCAACCAAGCCTATTAACAGTTGCTCATTTCCCCCAATTCTCTAAAAAACAATCTTTTTATCATTTGTTCAAATCAGGATTGCTCCTTTTAAATTTTGATGTTTCATGATTATGTTAACTACAGGGTTTCAGGGAGTCCCTGGGTGGTACAACAGTTAAATGCTTGACTGTTAGCTGAAAGGTTTGGAGTTCAAACTCACCCAGAGGCACCTCTGAAGACAGGCTTGGTGATCTGCTTCTGAAAGATTGCAGCCTTGAAAACCCTATGGAGCACTTTCACCCTGCGTACATGGGGTTGCCATGAATCAGAATCAACTCAGTTGCAACCAACAACAATAACAAAAATACGGTTTTTCAAGTCATAATACAGATCAAAGTATATTCAGTGAAATCTAGCTTCCCTCCTTCTGTCCTTTACCCTATTCCCTCCTCTTCTCTGTAGGAAACCTTTTTTTCTCTTCTTTTTAAAATGGTGTGGCTTATTTCTTACATATTAAAAAATGTATGCAGATATCTATACATATTTGTATCCTCTTTTTTTTTTTTAGATAAGTGGTAGCATATTATGCAAACTTTTCTCCACCTTGCTTTTTCATTTAACACTCAATAAAAGTTCTTTAGAGATTCCCATTTCTGCTTTCAGTTGCATAGTGCAACATAATTCATTCACCTACTCCTCTGTAGGTGGGCATTTGGGTTATTCTCAATTTTTGCTTTTATAAGGAGCTTAACAAAGCAGCCTGTGCAAATGCCTTTTTTATATGTTTACCAGTTGTCTTTGGGATAGACTTCTAAAAGTAGCATAGCTGAGTCAAAACGTGATCAATATATAAATTTGCCAGATTCTGCCAGATTCATCTCCAGTAAGGCATTGTACGATTTTGTATTCCCACCAACAGTGTGTGAGTGTTCTTTTCCCTGAGCTTTACCATCAGAATATGTTGTTAAACTTTTGGATTTTTGCCGGTCTTAAGGTAGAAATTATTCAAGTAGTTTTAATGCACATTTCTCTTATTATGAAGGTGGTTGAGAAGTTGTTTTCCTAAGTTCTTTGCTTATGATTCCTAAAATTTTTGTATATTTTCTCACATTTCATTTACCTATAACTGTTCCTTATTAAAAATTGTGCCCTCTGGACCAAAAACTATGAGAAGGAATTGATTATTTTTCTTAGAATATTGTAAATTTCAGAGTTTCTGTTGTGATAAGAAAATTTGAAAGTTGAAGAATTTAAAAGTTTGCATTTTTTCAATTCATTTGGATAATGTTATTTGATCTGTGGTTGGCAGATCAAAGCCTGGTTTGAAAAAAAAGTGTAGATCAAGGTTTATTTTGCCTTTATCGCCCTGTTCTTCCCAGTTCTATCTGGCTCTATGTTATATTCTCTTTTAGCCAGAAGAGGCTACTACAGTCTACTAAAAAAAAAAAAAAAAAAACCAAACCCACTGCCATCCAGTCAATCCCAACTCATAGTAACCCTATAAGACAAAATAGAACTGCCCCATAGGGTTTCCAAGGCTAAAAATCTTTATAGAAGCAGGCTGCCTCATCTTTCTCTTGTGCAGTGGCTGGTGGATTCAAACTGCTGAACTTTTGGTTAGCAGTTGAATGCTTTAACCATTGTGCCACCAGAGTCTACCAGAGGAGGGGGAAAAAAACCCACTGCTGTGGAGTTCATTCTGACTCATAGGAACCTGTAGGACAGAGTAGAACTGCCCCGTAGGTTTTCCAAGGCTGTAAATCTTTATGGAAGCAGAGCGTCTCATCTTTCTCCTATAGAGAAGCTGGCTTAACTTTCGATTAGTAGCTGAGTGCTTAACCACCGTGTTACCAGGGTTCGTAAGGTGCAGAAGGACTACCAAAATGTGACTGTTTTAAGATGAAATTGCAAAAAGGTACTTTTTAATAGCTCTAGAGTTTCTGTCTAAATCTTGCTAGCTATGAGTGTTATGTAAAGATTTCAGGCTTGAAAGAAACCAAACATTTGAGGGCAAGAAGGTGCCTATGGCATTTACTTTAGATATTTTTCCCATCATAGTCTATCTCCTTTAAAACAAACAAACAAAAAACCTCTGTTGAACCAAACATTGCAACTGTGTAAAACCCTAAAAATAACGACCTGATCCCTACTCTTAGGAGATTATATCTTTGGGGAATATTTATTACAAGCTTTTAATTTTTTTTCTAACTTTTCTCAGTTTGCAGGCCTTTCAGATATATCCATCTCACAAGACATCCCCATAGAAGGAGAAATCACCATTCCTATGAGATCTCACATTCGGGAATTTGACAGCTCCACATTAAATGAATCAGTTCAGAATACCATCGTAAGTTAGACTAATTGAGAGAACTTCTGTTCAGTGTCATGAGAATAAATAAGTAATAACACTGTGCAATATTTTTGTTTGGTTCACTGATTTTAAGTACTTTTCATTTATTTAAAATTTTCCCCCAGAGAGTAATTTGTCACAGTGTTTCTGGAAAGCACTTTGGCTGTAATGAGTATTAGGAATTTTAAAATGTTTAAGTCTTTTTAAACCAATTCTGCTTCTCCAAATATAGTATAAGGAAAATATTTTTAAATACTGAAAACTATTAATACACAGTGATGTTCATTGCAGCATTTTTTATAATTTGAAAAAGTTAGAAACGGCATAAATGGAAAACAATTTAAAGAGTATTGATTACATAAACTATGTTACATCTGTGGGTTGGGGAAATTTGTAGGTAAAAAACAATAGAATGATGTCAGCTGTAATTTGAAAGGTTATATTTGCATTACTGTATCTTTTCTCAAATATCTTTATCTTTTTATCTGACTTCTGGGATTCATTTGCCAGTTAAATTGAAAATGTTGGAAATTAATTTATATATTACAAAGAATGTGGTAGCTAGAGAGCAGGCTAATTGGTCCTGGAACCTCATCCTGTACTAACTGAATTGCAGTTGCTATGTTTTGTAGTGAAACTTTTAGTACTGCCATAATTTAGGTTCTTAAACATATTATATTAGAAGGGCTATATTTCTCACTTATAAAGTTTTCAAGATCAAAACAGTTGGTGATGTGGGAAAGTATTAGATGTTGGCTTAAGGAGTTAATAAAATAAGCATACCCTATTCTCTGATTTGTCTGAATAGTGTAGTTGAACTGGAATTGTAGCTCTAAGATTCAGTGTAGGGCCCCCGGAGATTGAAATAAAAGAAATTTTAGCAAATTAAATTAGGAGGGCTACGTGGCAACCTTTGTCATCACAATACAAAAAGTCCTTTATGTCTTTCAGATGCGAGATTTAAAAGCTGTTGGGAAAAAATTCATGCATGTTTTGTACCCAAGAAAAAGTAATACTCTTTTGAGAGATTGTAAGTATATAAGGTTTTTTTGGGATTTGCTTCTTTCCACTATACCATATCAAGATAAAAAATATGTAAATGAAATTTTTGGAAGAAATTAAAAATTTAGAGTGGAATTGTAGAGGGTGAAGGATTTTGCTTAAGATACTGTTCTCATTGATATGTATGGACTATATACCCTTACCTGAAAAATGCTGTAATACGTGCTGTAAGAAATAGTTCTGAAAGATGCTGACACATGGGAGCTTTGTTCCATCAAAGAGCTAACACTCTCTAGGGGAAAGGCAAAATGTTTTAAATTCAGTTAGAATAATCAATAGCTAATATCCATTAAAAAAAAAAAAAAAAAAAACCTCATTCCCATTGAGTCAGATCCGACTCATAGCGACTCCTCCTTGGGTTTCTGAGGCAGTATCACTATGGAAGTAGATTGCCCAATCTTTCTTCCGAGGAGTGGCTGGAGTATCCATTAAAGAGTAACAAATTGATAGTACCTTTATTGACATTTTCGGGAGCTCTGGTGGTGTAACGCCTTGGGCATTTGACCACTAACCAGAAGGCTAGTGGTTCAAAACTCCTCAGAAGGAAGATTGGGCAATCTACTTCCATAGAGATACCACCTTGGAAACCCAAGGAGGGGTTGCTATGAGTCAGAAATGACTCAACGCCAGTGATTTTTGTTTTTTGTTATTGACATTTCTATTTTCAAAACTATCATTTAGTCTGACTACTTTCTTTACTAAAGATTTCTGTCAAAGCAGTGTTTGCAATAAATTATGCTCTTGTTTAGAATTCTTAGAATTGTTAGACCCCACTTACTTTTCTCTCCAAGCAGTCTTATTTTTCTTAGTACCCTTTATCAGAAAATTTAAATCCTTCCTTGAGACTAGTAATGATGATGTTCATGGTTATACTTTCTATTTTGGCAGCAATTCAGCTGTAATGTAGGGGTCAAATACATGGCAATTGTGCCACAACTCTCTGTGGAGACTAGATGTAGCATCAGAATCTTTTCTCAACATTGTGCATTATGGATTTCAGCTGTCAGATGATTAGAAACTGATTTTCTATCCATAGTATAGTAGAAAGAACATGGACAAATCTGGATTTCAGTAGTGGTTCCATCATTTACTAGCTGTGTGATCTTGGATGAGACAGTTTTCTGAGGTTCAAGTTTCTACATCTGTTGGAATAAAGATGTTGTTGTGGTTGTTAGGTGCCATCGAGTTGTCTCCAACTGATAGTGACCTTATGTACAACAGAATGAAACATTCCCTGGTCCTGTGCCAGCCTCACAATCCAGCCCATCATTGCTGCCACTGTGTCAATCCATCTTGTTGAGGGCCTTCCCCTTTATCGTTGACCCTCCACTTTACCAAGCATGATATCCTTCTGTAGGGAATGGTCCCTTCTGACAATATGACCAAAGTATTTAAGGTGAAGTCTTGCCATTCTTGCTTCCAAGGAGCATTCCGGCTGCACTTCCTCCAGGACAGATTTGTTCATTCTTCTGGTAGTCCTTGGTATTTTAAGTATTCTTCTCCAACACCACAACTCAAAAGGATCAACTCTTCTTCAATCTTCTTTGTTCGTTGTCCACTTTTCACATGCATATGAGGTGATTGAAAGTACAATGGCTTGAGTCAGGTGCAACTTAGTCTTCAAAGTGACATTTTTGCTCTTCAACACTTTAAAAGAGGTCTTTTACAGCAGATTTGCCCAGTGCAATACTATGTCTGATTTCTTGACTGCTGCTTCCATTGGTGTTGATTGTGGATACAAGTAATATGAAATCTTTGACACTTCAATCTTTTCTACATTTATCGTGAT
>NW_006922557.1:350040-358537 GCF_000298275.1 Orycteropus afer afer
AGTGTTCTGGAATTCCCATGCTTCTACATGTTATTCATAATTTGTTATGATCCACAAAATTGAATGCTTTTGCATAGTAATGAAACACAAGTAAACATCTTTCTGATATTCTCTGCTTCCATTATATTGCTGCAACCATTTTTGAATTATCTTCAGTAAGATTTTACTTGTGTGTGGTATCAATGATCTTGTTTGATAATTTCCACATTCTGTGGGATCACCTTTCTTTGTAATTGGTATGAATACGGATCTCTTCCAGTCAGTTGGCCAGGTAGATGTCTTCCAAATTTCTTGGCATAGGTGAGTGAGTGCCTCTAGCATGACATCCGTTTACTGAAACATCTCAGTGGGTATTTCGTCAATTCCTGGAGCCTTGTTTTTTGCCAATTCCTTTAGCTTCAACTTCTTCCTTCAATACCATTGGTTCTTGATTATATGCCACCTCCTAAAATGGATGAACACCAACCATTTCTTTTTGGTACAGCGACTTTGTATCCCTTCCATCTTCTTTTGATGTTTCCTGCATCATTCAATATTTTGCCCAAAGAATCTTTCAATATTGAAACTTGAGGCTTGAATTTTTTTCTTCCATTCTTTCAGCTTTAGAAATGCGGAGAAGGTTCTTCCCTTTTGGTTTTCTAACTCCAGGTCTTTGCACATTTCATTATAATTTTATCTTTTATCTTGTACATTCTTCCATTTGCTTTAGTTACTCTCCCTTCAAGAGCAAGTTTCACAGTCTCTTCTGACATCCATTTTGGTCTTTTCTTCCTTTCCTATCTTTTTAATGACCTTTTACTTTCTTCATGAATGATGTTCTTGATGTCATCTCATAACTCCCCTGGTTTTCGGTCATGTGTTCAGTGCATCAGATCTGTTCTTTAAATGGTCTCTAAATTCAGGAGGGATATAATCAAGGCCATATTTTGGCTCTTGTGGACTTGTTTTAATTGTCTTCAGCTTTAACTTGAACTTGAATATGTGCAGGTGATGGTTTATTCCACAGTCAGCTGCTGGCCTTGTTTTGGCTAAAGATATTGAGCTTCTCCATTGCCTCTTGCCACAGTTGTAGTTGATCTGATTCCTGTGTACTCCATCTGGTGAACTCCATGTGTATAGCCCCCATTTGTGTTGAAAAAAGGTATTTGCAAGGAATAAGTCATTGGTCTTCCAAAATTCTATCATGAGATCTCCAGCATTATTCCTATCACCAAAGCCTTATTTTCCAACTACTGGTGATTCTTCTTTGTTTCCAACTTTGCATTCCAATCACAAGTGATAATTAACACATCTTGATTGCATTTTTGGTCAATTTTAGACTGCAGAAGTTGGTAAAAATCTTCAGTTTCCTCACCTTCAGCTTTGGTGGTTGCTGCGTAAATTTGAATAATAGTAGTATTCACTGGTCTTCCTTTTAGGCGTATGGATATTATCCTATCACTGATAGCACTGTAGTTCAGGATAGATCTTGAAACATTCTTTGTGACGATGAATGCCACACCATTCCTCTTCAATTTATAATTCCCGGCATAGTAGCTCATAAGGTTGTCTGATTTAAAATGGTCAAAACTAGTCCATTTCAGCTCACTGATGCCTAGGATATCGATCTTTTTGTGTTTCATTTCATTTTGACAACTTCCATTTTTTCCTATATTCATACTTTGTACATTCCATGTTCTGATTATTAATGGATGTTTGCAGCTGTTTCTTCCCATTTTGAGTTGTGCAACATCAGCAAACAGAGGTCCTGAAAGCTCTACTCTATCTACATCATTAAGGTCAGCTCTACTCTGAGGAGGCTCCTCTTCCCCAGTTGTATTTTGAGTGCCTTCTGACCTGAGGTGCTCATCTTCCAGCACTATATGGGACAGTGTTTCAGGGCTGTTCATAAAGTTTTCCAGTAATACATCAGGCAGTGTTTCACTGTTATTCATAAGGTTTTCACTGGCCAGTTCTTTGAGAAGTGTATGGTCCCTTCTTCTGAGTCTTTCTTAGTCTGGAAGCTCCACTGAAACCTGTCCATCATGAGTGACTCTGCTGGTATTTGAAGTACCAGTGGTATAGCCTCCAGCCTTACAGCAACATACAAGCCACCACAGTACAATAAACTGACAAGAATAGAGATAATAACATATAACTTGCTGGTGAAGAGTCCCTGGGTGGTTATGTACTTGACTGCTAGCTACAAGTTTGGTAGTTCAAACCCACCCAAAGATGTAGGCCTGGTGATCTGCCTTGAAACCCCTATGGAGCAGTTCTACCTTGCTGGTGAAGATTAGCGATTATAATGCATATATGTCACCTAGCACAGCATCCAGCATTTAGTAGGCAGTCTATAGATTGTAGCTATTATTCTAGTACCCTTTCCCCCAAAACACATTATCTTCTTTAATCCATACAACAGGCTTATGAGGTAGGGAATATTATTCCTATTTCATAGATGAAGAAAATGAGTCTAAGAGAAGCTGATTGTCTTGCTAAGATCCTACAGGCAGGATTAAAACTGAATTTAATGCCCTTTCCGCTTTACTCCTGTTGCCCCAGATAGGAAAATGGCCTTTCAGCTGCTGCTGAGACTTATTCAAACCAAAGTTGCTCCAGTCACAATGCGAATTAAGATATGATCTACTCAGGGTACAACATGAAAATGCATGTTATTATGGTGCCAGTGTGTTAGTTTGCTGATTAATGATGAGTATTGGCTATCTCATATGTATGGTAAGTTCTATTCCTAAACCTTGTGATAGATGGATAAGCTAGCACAAAGGCTGAGCAAGGCATGGCCAGAGAATTACACTTTCACTCTACTCTGTTATAATAGCCCTTGGCAAAGTCGTAAGGAAAAATCCATGACTTAAAAAGTAGTTTCAAAATACTGTTATGGATTTTTTATGAATTAAAAAAAGTTCAGTACAGTAAAAAACACTATTAAGGTCATTGCACTTGAACTCAGTTTTTCAGCCTGTCTTAATTATTTAGTGGTGCTAATAACAGAAATACAAATGGATGGCTTTAACAAACAAATTTATTTTCTCACAGTTTAGGAGGCTAGAAGTTCAAATTCAGGGCACCAGCTCTAGAGGAAAGCTTTCTCTCTCTGTTGGCTCCTTTCAGCATCTGTAGGCCCAGCATTTCTTGGAGATCTACATCAGTTTTGGCATCAATATTCCCTTGGGTCTAGGAGGTTCTCAACACAAGGAGACTGGTTCCAAAGGACATCTTTGCTCCTGGCTCTTGTTTTTGGTAGTTGGCATGTCCCTCCTTTTCTGCTTGCTTCTCTCTTCTTTATCTCTTGTAAGATAAAAGGTGATGTGGGCCACACCCCAGGTAATCTCCCCTTACATCAGATCAGGTCTATGACCTGATTAAGAATGTTGCCTCCCACCTTAATCATCTTACAGCTAGTTGGCTTATCACATAAGATCAGATCATGGGAAGTGATTACATCATTATATAACTGCCAAATTACCTCATTTCATAACTGCCAAACCACTTAGAATTATGGCCCAGGCAAACTGACACCTATTTTGGGGGGACACAATTCCTGCCACACCTGGTAAGTTTGAAAAAAAAAAAAGTAAGAATGACAATAGTTTTATTAGAGTGTCAGGATTTTTTTTTTTACCTCTTTTTCAAACTTTCTGCAGTGATTTCAGAATTATTTAGACAATTTAAAAAATACATTGGAAGTATGTATGTATGCATAGTTCTCAGGTAAATTTGTATACAAGTGAAATTAAAGTTAAGTGTGGGATATATACCTTTTTTCACAGGGTCATTGTGCTCTAAGCTGTGTGTGACTAAACTGTTGGCATACTAATCAATCACTCAACTATTGATTGAGAGGCATTGTGTGCTAGACCACATGTTGGCATAACCTTTTATATTTTTTAAAAAAAACTTTCACATGTTATCTATTCAAATTGAACCTTATGAAATTACCAGTATTGGACTATTTTTAACCTGTAAGAGCAGCAATACTATATTGGTACAATGCAACAATTACAAAAGGGACGCAGTGTTACAGAGTACAAAGAACTATGGACTAGGAATCAGAAGACATATGTTCTGGTCCCAGCTCCACCTCTAACTTTATATAGCCTTAGGCACATCATTTCCTTCTCAGTTTTGTTTTTCATATTCATGAAAGGAGCATGATAATACTTGTCTTGTCTAAGGTAGGCTCAAATTGGTGAAGTGACTTGGTTATATTCTTCCTGAGGGTGGGTGGAGGGCACTTAGTTAGATCTTTGGTTCCTTCTCCATTGGTCTTTAACTACAGCGTGCCAGAATGTGACTTAGTTGATTGGAAGAGAGGTGATTTGTTATATATGAAGTGAATAAAACTTCTCATACATAAAGGCAAAGAAGTTTATTCAGAAATGGGGAGTAGGGAGGGAAGTAGAGGGATTGGAGAAGTAGGAAGGCTGGTTTGGGGTGACAGAACCTTGATCTAAATTTCAAGAGTGGGAGAAGAGATAATTGGAATAAAGGGAGAAAACACTTTTTTTTTTTTTCTTAGCAATCTTCTTTCTTTTCTTGACTTGTAGGGGATCTATGGGGTCCATTGTTCCTTTGTGTGACACTGGCATTGTAAGTACTTGCATTTCCTTTCTTTGTAATTTGAGGTAGACTAGACCTTTTTGTGGAGTTTCAAAATTGAGGGAAATTTTGACCAAATATTTCATTTAGTACTTTTATGACATACTGTACTCCTTATATATTTGAACCAATAAAGTCAGGTAACTTTTCAGATCAATTCAAAGAATGATGATTTAAAGATGTGAAATTATGCCCACCTTTGTTTACCAATAACTTCTTAGCCCATTTTAGTCATTTATATTCAGCGAACATTTATTTATTCTCATATACCAACCCATCATTAAACAAAGTGAATTAATTATCTATAAATTTAGGCACCATCTGCTTGCATTCTTACTAAAAACTAGGAATTATCATGAGAACAAATTAGAGATAAAGAAGTGGTAGAGTTAAAAACGAGATTATTTTTCAAAGTGTTATACTTTGCATATATATTGTATGTGAAAGAGAAGGACAAAAGGAGAGCAAGGTTCCACTAGAGAAGGGAATATAATCATTGGTAGAGTGGAAAACACTACACTAAGATTTATTTCTGTGTTCTTGTCCTGCCTCTGGTGTCAGATAGCTATGTGACTATGGGTTGCTAATAACCAAAATTGTATAATGATTTTTCTCAGTTTATAGAAAACTTAAATACATTTTCATATTTGAGTCTCATAACAAGAAGTTGATATTATTTTCCTGTTTTGATCAATTCAGTTTCAAAGAGGTTGAGGATTTAACCAAGATCACCTAATTAGTGGTAGACCTTGGATTAACCTCAGGTTTCTGACTTACAACATCTCTTTCCACCTTACCTTCTGGATCTTCTCTTTTGTATATCTACAAAAGGGAATGGTTGAAGGGGTCTTTCCTGGCCTAACCTTTTAATATTCTAAATTCAACAAGTTTCTCATTGGTTTCTCTGCTCAATTTTTTAATTTAAATTGGGTATATGCTAATGTAGGTAATATTGTAGAGTGTTACTTCTTATGCTTTTAATAAGCATACTCTAGTGCTTTGATGAGAGGGTTTATATTAGAAGCTCTGCTATATTAAAGCATGTCATGTTTTTGTTCTGAAAGATGAGCCTTAGAGATGGTCATTTAACCTCATTTATTTGCAGAGAAGGAAACTGGATCCCCAAAACATCAATGACTTGCCCCATATCTAGTGACAGAACTGGGATAAGCATCTGGGACTTTTGATTCCCAGGCCAGTTAGAGTTCTTTCCATCATACCTTACTAAGCAACAGGGATTCTAGACCAATGTTATGGATGGTAGAAAAAATATTAATATTGGCATTCTTTGGATCAGAGTGTAAGGATGTGGAATGCAATATGTACAACAATAGAATAAAAAGCCTACACATCCTGACAAATAGCAAAGCAGGGCAAGAGTTACTGTGTGACTGCTCTGCAGGGTGAAACCTGTGAGAGGCCGAACTTGAAGGGACTGCTTGCTTTTCTGGGTCTCGCAAAGTTTCTACTTTTGACAGAGTGCAGTCTTACCACTTTTCTTTCACTCTCTATTAAGGATCCTACCTCATAAAAACCCACAAAGTGTTTCCTTTTGATTTTATAGGACTGAAAAATAAGCAAAACCACTTCTTAGGATTTGTATGTTTATTCAGATTATATACAGATATATACATATATGCAAAGATGGGGTAACATTTACTTTTAGATAAAAACAGCTGACATCGATTCAGTTTTTGATGAAATTATTGAGACAAATTTCTAAGTCTGTAGCCTTACCAAAAAATTCTTGGTCTCCTTTAACTTTTCCAAATTTCTTCAAAGCTTTTATATCGCTCAGGTTTATGTTTGACTTAAAGGCTCAGGCTCTTCTAATGGTTGGTCTTCATCATCTTCATTTTTAGATTACAAGTCCACAATTTCTTGCAGGTTTATATTATCCATTTCTGTGGAAATTTCTTTGTTAATAGCAATGGAAGATGTGGCACAAACCCTATTTTCTGAAATACCACTATAAATTTCATTTATTGTGTCCTGAATCTGCATGATATTATTGGGCTCAATAACTTTCATTTTGTATACTATCACCACTGCCCAATAAGAAACCACAGTTCTTTAATCATTTTCTTATGGTTTCTTCCTTAATCATTTTGATCACTTAAGAAATGAAATTGCATCAAGGACATTGATTTTCCCCAGTGTCTCTAAGGGCACCTTGCACATCTGAAAGTTGGCAACTGTTTTTTGAAGCAGTAGCTTCCTTTAGTTTAGTATCTTAGATAATGCTGTTATCTAGATGTTGTAAGACCAGTGTCATGGTTGGTGGGAAAAAAATTTAGTATTGTACAGGGGCAGTGACTCATGACAAGTAACATTGCCAATGAATAAGAGAAAACTTTGATTTTGTTTTTTCAGGCTATTGTTGAGTTTATTTGAAAACTGTTTGTAAATTGCTCCCATGATCCAAGCCTCTTTATTCCATTTCCATTCTACTGAAAGCTGATTAATTTTGGTGTTCTTGAAGCACCCTGGTTTCTTACTCTTTCCAGTTATCCATTTGCAAGTATGATCAAGAGGATAAGCTGCTCTTTTGAAAAGTGACCCTGTGAGCACTTTTTCCTCTTCATTTTCAGAGTCCTATTAGGCAGTGCTGTGTGAAATAGAGCAGTCTCATTGGTGTTTGCAGTGCCTTTAGGATCATTTCCTTTTATGATGTCTTTTAATTTTGTGAAGCAGTTTTGAACAACATCTCTGTCAACATCGTTTGACTTCCCACAAACTATACTGCAAGTGATTCTAGGTTTCTTATTGAAACTCTGAAGCCACCTGCTAGATGCTGAGAATCCATAAACTTTTTAAAGTTTCACTGTTCCCTTTGCCTTTACTTATAAGATAGGTCCTGAAATGGGAAAAATTTTGGCAGAGGCTTGAAGAACCACTCCAAAACAGATTTGATGATTTTTGCATCATTTCCATCCTTTCCTTTCTTGACATTTACATTGGTGCTGCTCATGTCTTTTTCAACTGTTTTATCCTTGTCTTTCATAATTGAGTCAGTGTGGATTTTGCCACACTTGAACTTAATTACAGCTTCCTTGCTGGTCTTTTTCTCTTCTTTTGACAACTTCAAACTTTCCTTTCAGAGACAAATTTCATACTCTTTTGTCCATGACTGTGAAGGAATAAGCTTTTTTATAAAGGAAACAAAAAAGAAATAAGTTCTAATAAAAATTAAGGAATTTATGATCTTATCACCTCACAAACATAAATATCTAAAACAAAAAGAAAAAATGAAAACTATCAATCTCATATGATAAAGTTAGCATACTTCAGTAAAATATTCAAGAAAAAAAACAACATAGGAAGATTTTTGCTTTTGTACACACATTACATTAACGGAGGAAATGCTTCTCTATTTTTTGAGCAAAACAAGTGATTTTGAAGGAAAGAATTTCAAAAAAGTGAAGGAATGGATTTTGAAAATTGAAATAGCATATTATCAGAACTACAAGTAGCTCTGATGGTGTAGTACTTAAGGGATTTGACTGCTCACCAGATGGCTGGAAGTTCAAACCCAGCATCCAAACCCACCACCCACTCTGCATAGGGAATACTGGGCAGTCTTTTTCTGTAAAGATTTTACTGCCTTGGAAACCAAAAGGGAGTTGCTTTGAGTTGAAATTGAATGGATGGCAGTGTTTAGTTTTGTTTTTTTTGGAAAGCAAAAACTGAAAATTAAAGATAGGGAAGAATAAAACCTCTTAAGACAAGGAAAAGTGTGCTTGGCTAGATTTTAATGAACCTAGAGGAATTTATTAGGAGCTCTGGTAGCATAGTGGCTAAAGTACTTGACTGCTAACCAGAAGGCTGGCGGTTCAAACCCACCAGCCACTCCTCGGAAGGAAGGTTGGGCAATCATACTTTCGTAGTGATACTG
>NW_006922557.1:358842-361270 GCF_000298275.1 Orycteropus afer afer
AGAAGATTGGGCAATCTACTTCCGTAATGATACCACCTTGGAAACCCGAGGAGGGGTCGTTATGATTCAGATCCGACTTGACGGCAGTGAGGTGTTTTTTTTTTTTTTAAATCTCTGACTCTTGTACTTCTTGGCACTATTTCTGGCTTTCAAATCTGCACTTTGTATGTGGGTTGTAATG
This sequence comes from Orycteropus afer afer, assembly GCF_000298275.1. NCBI lineage: Eukaryota > Metazoa > Chordata > Mammalia > Tubulidentata > Orycteropodidae > Orycteropus > Orycteropus afer. Next base: position 359,024 of record NW_006922557.1, read on the forward strand.
CCAACAATTTTCTGATTCATCTGTATCTCTCAGGTTCCAACTTTCAGAGTATTTATTAGGCTAAAGTAATCATTTCAGTGGAAAATATTGGAGTTTTCCTTCTATGACAGATTCCCACTGTATATAGCTTTCAGCTTTCACTGGTTTTGCTGTACTATGTAATAAAAGATTGTGAGCTTGATGTTATTATTTTCCTAGAAAAAAATATGAACAGCCCAAGTATTTAAAGTCCAAAGTTCAAAGCAGTTTATATCTGTAAAATTTCTGGACAAAGAGAGGATCTTTAAGTGATTATTCAACTACCCAAATTCAAAGCAAAGTTTCTTAGTAATTAATAATCTGTATGTTTTGATTTTAAAGAAATGAAGAATAGGATTATAGACTATTTTCATTTTAAAATATAAGAACTAAAAGTTTAACTCAAGGATTACAAATTCAAATGTATCTAAGGGCCAGATCTCAAACCCACTGCCATCTAGTTGATTCCGAATCATAGCAACCCTGTCCAAAAAAACACCAAACCAAACTCATTGCCGTCTACAGAAGTAGATTGCCCAATCTTCTGTCTGAGGAGTGGCTGGTGGGTTTGAACTACCAGCCTTCTGGTTAGCAGTCAAATGCCTTTTCTGGCATAGACACTATGCCAGAAAAACTACCTCATAGGATTTCTAAGACTGTAAATCTTTATGGAAGCAGACTGCCTCATCTTTCTCCCACAGAGCAACTAGTAGGTTGAACCATGGGCCTTTTGGTTAGCAGCTGAATGGCTTAACTTCTGTGCCACCAGAGCTGCTCAAGGGCCAGATAAGTAAACCAAATGCATGAAGTGGTCTGGGTAGTAAACTGTTGATTGTAAGTATCTTGTGAAGGGACCTGCTATTATTTAAGCTGCACCATCTGATAATTGCCATGTAGGAATGCAGGCCCAGTGTTACCTGATTTTCTGATTACTCAAGAAAAGCTAGAAATTCAATTTTTTAATTTGAAACGTCCCAATTTTAAAATACAAGCAGTTCCTGGGTTATGAACAATCCTACTTACAGACAACTCATAGGTGCTCATTAATGTTATGTCAATTTGCCCTCACTTTGAAATGATTGAACCAATCCTTCGATGTATTCTTCACCACAATTACTATCACTTGCTGCACATGCAGCTTTTAAATCATTGAAAAGGCTTCGAGCCTTTTCTTGCACTGAACCCAATGCCATCAAGTTGATTCTGACTCAAAGCCAACCTATAGGGCAGAGTAGAACTGCCCCATAGCGTTTCCAAGGCTGTGACTCTTTATGGAAGCAGACTTCCTAATCTTTCTCCTATGGAGTGGCTGGTAGGTTCGAACCAACAACCTTTTGGTTAGCATCCAAATTCTTTAACCACTGCACCATGGGGGCTTCTTTCTTGCAGTAAAGATGAACACTAAAATTATGGAGATTGATAACATTGGAAGAATAAAAGAGTAGAATCAAATTATCTGAAGAATGCATGTCCCAACTAGATGACAAATTCCTTGACACCAACTTGTATGAGGAAAAATCAGAAATAAGAATCAAGAGAGAATAAGAAAATCTAAGAGTTATTTGGGGGTGGTATCAAAAGAAATAACATACACCTGATTGGAATTTGAAGAAAAGAGGAGGCAAAACAAAACAAAACAAAACAAAAAAACAGAAAATCATTGAAGACTTGCTAACAGAAAATTTCCCCAGTGTCATGAAAGATGAAAAGATAATCCATCCAAGAAGCTTAACAAACCCCATGCAGGCTAGACCCCAAGAATAAGTTACACAGACATAGACATATCACAAACTTTCCAAAACCAAAGACAAAGAATCTTGAGAGTTACCTACAAAGGGCAACCTATAAGACTAAGTTCTGATTGCTCAGCAGTAACCATGCAGGCAAGAAGGCAGTGGGATGACATACATATAATCTTGAAGGAAAAAAATTGCCAACTAAGAATTACATATCCAGCAAAACTGTTTCTCAAATATAATGCTGAAATTAGGCCATTATCAGATAATTAAGGGAATTTGTAAAAACCAGACCAACCCTACAAGAAATGCTAAAGGGAATCCTTCCAACAGAAGACCAACAACGAAGACAACAACCTAACATTAAGACATGTGACACCGAGTAGCGACTGGGATCTTAAAGCTAGCAAGCTGCCATCTAGATGCAACGATGGGTCTCTCCTCGTCAAGAGCAAAGAAGAAAGAAGAAAACCAAAATTAATGGAAACAATCA
>NW_006922557.1:361825-363315 GCF_000298275.1 Orycteropus afer afer
AAAAAAAGACATGTGACACCACCACCCAGAAACCAACCCAGGAAAAGAATTCTTAAAACTAAAATAAGCTTACAAAATGGAAAATAGAGAACCAGAGGAGTAAATCTGTAAATGATACCAACTACAAAACAAACAGAGGGAATAAATAGTATAATTACAGAACTTCCATATGGAGAGGAAGTTAAGATGATATCAATATAGAACAGACTGTTCTAAACTTAGGAAGGTAAGAATTTACTGCAAGGCAACCACAAAGAAAATTAATAAACTTTCTAACCAAAATAAGAAAGGAGAGGATCACTGGGACTTAGTAAACATGAAAGCAACAATAATGAAGAAAGGGGAAAGAAAACTTGGTAACAATGAACTCAGTGTAGAAAAATATTTGGAACAAAGAAACCATTACCACCACAGCAGAAAACACAAAAGAATAGCAACAGTACATTCATAACTACCATTAATAACACTAATTGTGAATGGGTTAAATGTACCAATCCAGAGAAAAAGAGTTGCAGATTGGATAAGAAACCAGGACCCATCAATATGCTGCCTATAAAAGACTCATCTTAGATACAAAGATGAAAATAAATTAAAAATCAAGGGATGGAAAGAAATATATCAAGCTAATGGCTACCCCCCCCCAAAAAAAAACCCAACAAACAAACAAACAAACAAAACCAGGAGCAGAAATATTAATTTCTGATAAAAGAGACTTCAAGACAAAATCCAGCATAAGGGGAAACAACCTACCTTACTAGAAAAACTAGATGGTGCCTGGCTACCACTGTTAACCACTTGGAAAGGGATCAGTGTAGGAGATCCTGTACAGAGTGAGAGAAAAATGTTGAACAAAAATCAAAATCATAAAAAAGACCAGGCTTACTGGTCTGATAGTGACTGGTGAAACCCCCAAGACTGTGTGTGGCCCCTGGTCACATTCCAGGTCTGGAATTGAGCTCACTCTTGTGGCTTCCAGCCAAACACTAGACAGGTGTATGGGGTGAACATTTATACCAGGTAGATATGCTCCTTAGAACATTCAACCATGGGAGATCAGAAGGGTAGCATTTGCACAGGGAGATAGCTCATAGGACAGGAATATGTAGGAGAGAAGAATATTGGGAAAAGGTAACCACAGGGAGGAAGTATGAAGAGAACTGTTACATTATGGGGATTGTAGTCACTGTCATGAACCAAAATGTGTATGAACTGTTGTATGGAAGATGAATTTGCCCTGTAAACTTTGACCCAAATCATCATCATCATCATCATCATCATCATCATCATCATCATCATCAAATCCAGCATAATGGACAAGGAAGAGCATTATATGCTAATAAATTGGTCAATAGATCAAGAAGACATAACCGTAATAAATATCTATGTACCCAATGAAAAAACTCCAAAATGCATAAAGCAAAGATTAACTGAATTGTAAGGAGAAATAGACAATAATACAATAGTAGTAGGAGACTTTAACACACTGCTTT
>NW_006922557.1:364265-366068 GCF_000298275.1 Orycteropus afer afer
GTAATGCCTAAGGCACTTGACTGCTAATCAGAAGGCTGGCGGTTCAAACCCACCAGCCACTCCTTGGAAGGAAGATGGGGCAATCTACTTCTTTAGTGATACTGCTTCAGAAACCCAAGGAGGAGTCACTATGAGTCGGATCTGACTCAATGGCAAATAACAACAACACAACATAACAAGGAAGAAATTGAATAGGTCATTTAAAAACAAAAAACAAACAGAAAACTCCCCACAAAAGTTCTGGCCCAGATGGCTTTGCTGAAGGTGACACCTATCTTACTCAAGTTGTTCCAGAACATGGAAATGGATGGCATACTACCAAATTCATTCTACAAAACAAGCATAACCCAGATATCAAAACCAAACAAACCAAAACTAAACCAAACTCGCTGCTTGAGTCATTTCTGACTCAGTGACCGCAGTAGGTTTCTGAGGCTGTAAATCTTTACTGAAGTAGATTGCCCCATCTTCCTTCCACAGAGAAGCGGTGGATTTGAACTGCTGACCTTCTGGTTAGCAGCCAAATGCCTTATCCACTATAGACCAATATTCCTCATGAATATAGACATAAAAATCTTCAACAAAATCCTAGCCAATAGAATCCAGCACTATATCAAAAAATAATACACCATGACCAAGTGGGATTCATACTAGGTATGTAAGGATGGTTCAGCATTAGAAAAACAATCAACATAATCCACCATGTAAATAAAACAAAAGAAAAAAAAACGTGATCATATCAGTTGATGCAGAAAAGGCACTTGATCAAATCCAGCACCCATTCCTGATAAAAGCAAAATAGGAATAGAAATTTCTTAACCTAATAAAGGGGATATAAACAAAACCAACAGCCAACATTATTCTCAGTGGAGAGAGACTTAAAGCATCCTCCTTGTGAACAGGAACCAGGCAAGGATGCCCTCTATCACCATTTCTATTCAACATTGTATTAGAAGTCTTAGCCAGGGCAGTAAGGCAAGAAAGAGAAATATAAGGCATCCAAAATTGGCAAAGAAGTAGTAAAACTATCTCTATTTGCAGATGACATGATCTTATATGTAGAAAATCTGGAAGACTCAGCAATAAAACTAATGGAACTAATTGAAAAGTTCAGCGAAGTGGCAAGCATATAAGATCAAAATACAAAAATCAGTTGGATTCCTCTACATTGATAAAGAGATCTTTGAAAGGGAAATAAGAAAAATAATACCACTTACTACAACATCTACTGAGAAGATAAAATAACCAAAAACCAGACTCACTGCTGTCAAGTCGAAGCCAACTCATGGCATCCCCTCCTTGGATTTCCAAGGTGGTATCACTACGGAAGTAGAAAATACTTAGGAATAAATCTTATCATGGACACAAGAGACCTATACAAAGAAGACTACAAAACACTGCTACGGGAAACTGTGAGAGCTACGTAAATGGAAGAATATGCCATTCTCATGGATAGGAAGACTGAACATTGTGAAAATGTCAGTAATACCCAAAGCAATATATAGATTTGATGCAATCCATTCTAGAGTCAGTCAGTATTCTTTAAGGGCATGGGAAAAGCAATCACTAATTTTATACGGAAAGGAAAGAGACCACGGATAAGCAAAGCACTACTGAAGAAGTAAAACAAAGTAGGAGTTCTCACACTCCGTGATCCCAAAACTATTATACAGCCACAGTAGTCAAAACAATCGGGTATTCATAATTACTGGTTGAATGGAGTCTGGTGGGACCCCCCAAGACTATGGCTCTGGGTTACACTTCAGGCCTGGGATAAAACTCAGTCCCAAAGGCTGGCTCTCT
>NW_006922557.1:366573-367992 GCF_000298275.1 Orycteropus afer afer
AAACTGGATATCCATTTGCCAAAAAATGAAACAACATCCATACATAACACTATAAACAAAAACTAAGTCAAAATGGACCGAGGACCTAAACCTAAAACCCAGAACTATAAAACTCATCAGAGATAAAATAGGAGCAAATTTAGGGGCCCTAATTTATGGCATAAATAGACTATCAAGCATAACCCAAAGTATACAAATAGGAGAAGAGAAAGTAGATGACTGGAACCTTCTAACAATTAAATTCTTATGTGCATCAAAATACTTCTCCAAAAGAATAAAAAGAGAACTTGCAGACTGGGAAAAAATATTTGGCAATGACACATCTGACAAAGGACTTATCTCTAAAATTTACGGAAAACACCGCCTCAAAGTGAAAAAGACAATCCACTTAAAAAATGAGCAAAGGACATGAACAGACACCTCACCAAAGATATTCAGGGAGCCAGCAAACACATGAAGAAATGATTGTGATCATTAGCAATTACAGAGATACAAAGCAAAACAGCAATGAAATATCATCTTACCTCAGCAATAATAGAAATGCTTAACAAGAGAGAAAACAACAAATGCTATTGAGGGTGTGGAGAGGTTGGAACTCTCATATAGTGCTGGTAGATGGTACAACCACTGGGGAAAATGGTATGGCACTTCCTTAAAAAATTGGAAATAGAAATATCATTTGATCAGCAATCCCATTACTAGGAATATATTCTAAATAGGTGAGATCCAGGACACATATAGACATATGCACACCTGTATTCATTGTAGCACTATTTACAATAGCAAAAAAGATGGAAACAACCTAGGTGCCCATCAACAGAAGAATGGATAAGCAAACTATGGTACATACATACACACAATGGAATACTATGCAACACTAAAGAATAATGTAGAATACGCAAAACACCACATAACATGGATGAACTTGGAGGACATTATGCTGTGTGAAATAAGTCAATCACAGAAGGACAAGTACTGTATGAATCTATTAGTGTAAAAAGTCAAGGAAAGGTTTACAAAGGGAAGAAAATTTTCTTTGTTGGTTGTCAGGGATGGAAGGGAACAGGAAGGGGAGGGGAAATGGATAATTAAGAGACAGGTTTCATATGGGTGAAGGGAAAATCAATATAACAAAAGCACATGACTAGCATAATATAACCAAGGAAAAGGATGACATGGAGAGGTGCACAAAAGGTATAGACAATAAAGACACATACTGTTGCAGACACAGTACTGCATTATCAGTAATAGCAAGCACTAATCTATGGATGGATACGTGGATAGACAGGTATGGATAGGCAAATGGGAGTATACCCATGACCATACATAGGCTTGACAGATAATATTCCTACATATGTATTTATATGTGCTATAAAAATGTCCCTATGAGCTCTGGTAGCATAGTGGCTAAGACACTTG
>NW_006922557.1:368547-379167 GCF_000298275.1 Orycteropus afer afer
AATTCTGGTCATTTTTGTGTTTTTGGATTTTGTTCCACATTTTTCCTCCCACTCTGTCAATCACAAAAGGACAAATGCTGTATGAGCCCAATATTGTAATAAGGAAAGGTTTACTCAAGGAAGGAAATTCACTTTGTTGGTTACCAGGGATGGGAAGGAAGGGGATGGAAAATTTCAGACTAGTTGAGGGTCACATGTTGATTTGGGTGAGGGGAAGAATGGTATAGAAAGAGTCTATGACCAGTATGATGACATTGGGGAAAGGAAGGACACTGAAACGTACACATAAGATATAGACAACAGGCAAATACTAGTATATGCACAGTACTGCATTACCACTAACACCAAACACAAGGCTATGGATATATGCATAGACAGGTGAGAAGATCAGGTGGGGGTAGGTGAACAGGAATATACCTTAGACCAAGGATAGATTTGGCTGAAGATAATCTTACATATGTACTTGTGCTACAAAATTGCCCACGTTCATTATAGAAGTAACAGAGGACAGGGTTGGAGTAGTTTCTCAGAGACAACCAAACACCTTGAGAGAATCACCAGGCCTCTGGGCTTGGGAGCATAGTCTTGGGGAACATCATGCTCAACTGGCACAAAATAGTACATGAAAATCTTTTTCCACAGCCCACTTTGGTGAGTAGTGAATGTGGTCTTGAAAGCTTTCGAGCAGCCATCTAAGGTGCAAGTATTGGTCTCCTCTCATCTGGAGCAAAGAAGAGTGAAGAAAATCAAAGGCATCTGGAAACAATTAGTCCAGGGATAAGATGAACCACAAGGATCTCAGCCTTCATGACCCTGAGACCAGAAGAACTAGATGATGCCCGGCTACCAATGCCAACCACTTGGAAAGGAATAAAAACTGGAGATCCATATGCAGTTTAAATATAACAGGAGGCAAAGTTAGGATAACTTCTTAGCCACAAATAAGTACCTTAAGTAAGTCACTGGGCCTGTGGGCTGGTGCAAAAAGGGCCAGGAGGCCACATCTTCTGACCTTCTCTAACCACACAAGAGGAAGACAGAGTCACTATCAGTAGTAGCCCAAGGCCTATTCCTGCAAGGCCAGACATGCTGCCTCCCTCCAGCCCTTTCACCAACCGTTCCTCCCAAAGCACCCACCACCTCTCTCCTGGTTTTGATAATTCGCTGCAGTGGCCACACAGAACTTACAGATTATGGGGTTTATTAGGGAAGCACCAGGCTACAATTCAAGTTCAGGAAAAATGCTCAGTCTCTTTCCCCGCCCACAGTCTCTCTCCCAGCAGCACGTGTCCCTCGGTGTCTCACTCAGCAATGTGTGTCTCTTGCATCTCTTTCAGGAGCACATGTCTCTTTCAGCAGCACGTCTTCCTCAACCAGCAGTCAGAGACTTCTTCTGCCTCTGGGAGGCCTCCTTTTGAGCCTGGCAGAGTGGCCAAACTAACCAATCATAACATCAGAATTCTAAGCACCTGAGAGACAGGAACCTCCCAGAACATTGTTTTGCACCACTCCCAACAGAAATACCCCAGGTGGACAACTTTAGCAATCAGGAGCTCCTCAGTTGCTCATGGCAAATCCCACCTCGGAGTTTACAAAGACTTAAGGGTAGAAAAGCCACACTAAGTAATTTACTACACTGCAGCTGGGAACCATGGTCATGGGGGCATCAGGCTCATTTGGCACAACTATTGGGATCTTAAAAGCTTATGAGTGGCAATCTAAGTGGCAACTATTGATCTCTCCTCATCTGGAGCAAAGAAGAATGAAGAAAATCAAAGATGCATGGAAAGAGTCCATAGGACTAATGGACCATGAGAACCTCAACCTGTATGACCCTGAGATCAGAAGAACTAGGTGGTACCTGGCTACCAGTACCAACTACTCAGAAAAAGATGAACATTGGAGATCCTGTATAGAGTGGGAGAAAAATATGAAACAAAACTCAAAATCACAAAAAAGACCAGCCTTACTGGTCTGATAGAGACAGGTGAAACTCCCGAGACTATGGCCTCAAGTCACCTTTCGGGCCTGGAATTGATCCCACCAGTGGCTTAACTCTCAGCCAAACAATAGACAGGCTTAGGAGCTGAACACCTGCACCAGGGAGATGCACTCCTTAGAACACTCAACCAAGGGAGATCAGAAGGGCAGCATTTGCACAGGGGTAAATGTAGGGAGTCAGGAATGCATAGTCAAGAAGGACACAGGGAAGAAGTGGGAGGTGAGATGTTATCCTGTGTGTGGGGGTGGTGGTGTAAATAATGTAAAGCTAAATAAGAACTAGATGCACCTGTTCTGACATACCTACAAATTGTTTAAGACACAGTTATGAACAGTTCTCATTTGTTTTCTGGGGACTTCCTATTATGTCAATTTGACTTTAAAAACATTTAAAGTATTCTATGGACCAAAAATTTCATGTCTGTGAGCCACATTTGGCCCTTCAATTTGTAATCTCTGCTTAACCAGAAAAATCTTCAGTAATTCCATTAAAGATTCCAAGAAGGTATAAGTGGAGCACCTCTTATAGACTGCAGCTGTAAGAATTTGGATTAAGGGACCTTTCCAAATATTTCTGGCATTTTCATTTCAGTACCACCTATATAGAGATCATCAGGTGAGGAGTAAAGGGTTAAAATTCGAAGACCCATATCTTAACTCTGTTGTTCTAAATAAAAGAGTAGATAATTCTCATGGTATTTCTCTGTCTCAGAATGCTTCAAAGAGGCTCTGCAGATAGTGAAAAAGATGGAGGGCCCCAGTTTGCAGAAGTGTTTGTTATTGTCTGGTTCGGTGCAGTTACTATTACCCTCAACTCAAAACTGCTTGGAGGAAACATGTGAGTATCATTAAACTCCCATCTCTTTTTCCCTTGCCAGGTAGCATATCTTAAAATGTATGGAAGCCAGTCTAGTTAAAACATTTAAGAAAAAGGAAAAGTCAAAATAAATAAGGGCCAAAGAGAAAGTTCTTTTAAGACCACTGAACAGAGATGACCTAGTTGAATTAAATTATTGGCAGTCCTTTGATAAGCTTCAGGTGCTTTCTCCAGTCCCTGAAATTTTGGGCACTTTTTTTTAATATACATTTTTTGGGGCAGATGGTCTATAGCTGTCAAGAAATCCTCAAATAGGCCTATAAACTGGAAAGGATTAAGAAACACCATTTTAGAGATTTGATGGGAGAGGGCGGTAGGAATTAGCGTGGATGTTTTAGATATTCTAGATGATTGACTGTGAAGGGAGATTAAGAGGGTAGGAGGAAGTCTAGAGAAAGAAAAAGCATGTGCTTAATACAGAGGAATATCTTTTAAAATTAAAGTTAGCATATAGGCATATATCTGTAGGGAGGAAACAATTCATGATATATAGAAATATGTATAATAAGCTGAATCATGATATAGATTGGCTATGATCTTTATGAATATGAGGTGTTTTTAGATCTTTTTTTCAGAGCCTGTGTGTCCTGGGTTACTGTATACTTCCCTTGACGGTGGCAATGCTGATTTGTCGGCTGGTACTTTTGGCTGAACCAGGTCCAGTTAACTTCATGGTCCGGCTTTTTGTGGTGATTCTGATGTTTGCCTGGTCTATAATAGGTAAGAATGTACTTATCTCTACAATACTAGAGCAGACAACAACATAGGTTAGAGATGGAAGAACAGATGAAGAGCACTGTAAGTGAGATGTGAGTGATATGATTACTATCAGTGTCATCGATAGCATCTTCTGCCCTAAGTAGGAAAGTAGTCATTGATGGGGATGCTATCCATCTTATCTGAGTTGGGTGTCTGAATTTTTAAGGTACCGAGAATCACAACTTTTCTTTTTTTAAATAATGGACACAGTTGGGAAAGGAGATTACACCAGACTTAGTGTAGTCCTGATATATAGGAGGCATAGTTGACTTATGAAATGACTTGGGCCTTACCCTAATAAGTAATCATCATAAAATGTAGTGAACATTAAAAAAAAATTGTCATTGAGTTAATTCGAACTCATGGTGACCTCATGTGTATCAGAGTAGAACTGTGTGCCATAGGGTTCTCAATGGCTAATTTTTCTGAAGTAGATCACCAAGACTTTTCTTTTGAGACACCTCTGAGTAGACTTAAACCTCTAACCTTTCAGTTAGCAACTGAGGGTATTAACCATTTGTGCCACCCAGGACTTGGGCTAACATTTACTGATCACTTATTATAGGTCAAGAATTGTTCTAAGTGATTTATGTGTATTCTCATTTAATCTTCATGTTGTTGTTATGTGCCGTCGAGTTGGACCTGACTCATAGCGACCCCTCCTTGGGTTTCTGAGGCAGTATCACTACGGAAGTAGATTGACCCATCTCCCTTCCGAGGAGTGGCTGGTGGGTTTGAACCGCCAGCCTTCTGGTTGGCAGTCAAGTGCCTTAGGCACTATGCTACCAGAGCTCCCTTAATCTTCATAGCAACCATAAAAAATAAGTATTAGTAGTAGTAGTCTGATTTTATAGATTAGGAATAGTCAAAGAAAGGTTAAGTAACTTGCTCTAGGAGCATCAAATTTCAAACCTAAACAGATCACTAACCCTTAAGAATTACATTATACTGCTTTCTAGCCATAGGTCATGTCATTTAGTGCTTTCCTGCTTCATTAGAAAATTCTGCTAAAAATCAGGAATTGCCTGTAGCAGTGGCTGTGAATGGAACATATATGGTTAAGAACTATATCCTCACTGCCTTTACATTCCTAAAATTCAAAGCCACCTTAAACTAGAAATGTTCACTAGCTCATGATTTAGTGATAGACTGCATATTATTTTAATGTACAGTAACATCTCATTTCTTTGGAAAATGGTTGAAATCTAAGAAATAGCCATAAAAGGTCTGAGAGAGCCAGAGTTATGTTCTGATTGCTGTATATTATGCTTGAGCATATTATCCATAGAGAGCCCCCCATTTCCTCACTTAGACTTTGATAATTTACCATACATTGTAGTTCTAACTAGCTTAGTTATCAGTATCCATACCCATAGTGGATCAGAAAGTTGCATCTAAGTAGTAGGGAGAGAGGCTGTTGTAAGTATTCATTCTTTAATTCAGCAAATACTTAATAAGCACAAACTATGTGTCAGGCACTGTGCTAGACAATGGGGATGCACATGGTTGGTGTCGTTGAAGTTCACAATAGCATGGAACAGGTGGACACCTAAACACTTAAGTACAATAACCTGTTCCAGGTGGGAGGTGTAAGTCTGTGCAAGGTACACTGGGAACATAAAAGAGGATAATGAGCAGTTCTACTTGGGATGGAGAATACCAGGTGGTTGTTCAGGAAAGATTTCCTATAGGGGTGATCCTTGATGAGTAAAAAGATGAGTAGATATTTTCTGGATGGATAAGAGGGATGGCATTTAAAAGAACCGATAACTTGATAAGAAGAACAATTGCTCAGAAAGCACAGCAGTATGAGGCCATTTATCATAGGTGCAAATAACTTTACATATCTTTGTGAGTCCATTTAGCACAGTTCATTTACTTTTCAAAAAAGAATTAAAATATATTCTGCATACAATCTAAGGTAGGGAATGTAGAACCCGTTTTACAAAGGTTTCCATCTAAAATGTTTGAAAAATTTAAAATCTTTAATGCTTGAAATAAGAAGCCCCCATCAGTCTGTAAAACTACTGAAGACTTTTTCTCTGAGGATTGCATATATAACTGAATTTTTACTATAATTCAGTGTTCAAGACTACGCCAAACACAGTTAGTAAATATGAGTAGTTATGATAATATTACTATATTAAATATTCTTGTTTTGTTTTGTTTTGTTTAGCCTCTACAGCTTTTCTTGCTGATAGCCAGCCTCCAAACCGCAAGGCTCTTGCTGTGTATCCTGTTTTCTTGTTTTATTTTGTCATCAGTTGGATGATTCTCACCTTTACTCCTCAGTAAATCAGGAAATGGAAATTAAAGACCAATGAATTGAGAGCTCATTGGAACGATGCAAGTTACCATGGAGCTTTGCCTCTGTCTGTCTTTTGTCTTATTTTGGATATATTTGATAACTGCATAGGTGAGGAATTTAAAAGGGAGCCTTATAGCACCTTTGCCACTTATGTAAGGAACTCATGTTTGAAAAGCTACCCTTATCCTCTTAAATGTTATTTCTATAAAATACATGATCAAAGTACACATATAGTATAATGCCTCCTTGAGGATGATGGCATTACTGTGGTCCATTTGGGTAATAACCAATGATTTGAGAAGTACATAGATGTATCCTACAAGTTGAATAGAGTTAGTAAGTGTATTTCCAGTTTTGAGAATACCAGTTCAGGTGCAACTCGTAAACATATTGCCTTATTACTGTTTGAATATGCCTCTCTTCATGAATAAGAATGTGTAGTCTGTATCCATTTCCATTTCTTTCTCTCTCTTAGACTACAAAAGGCAACGAGTTGGGAGGAGGGTTCATGATATGAGAGGATAAAACATGTATTAACCTAGATTCAGAATTTGACCAGAGAAAAACCTGTACGTGTTGCTTTAAGAAAAGTGAAGGACATCTAAAGATCAACCTGTTTGGTCGTTTGGTATAGTCACCTTTCTGCCAAGCTTAACAACACCTCAGTGGCACTTGAGATTTTTATCTTACTTCCTAGGTCTGAGTATGCAATCTAAGATATTACCAGTTAATGTGTAACTTTCTTTGACTAAAGCTCTCAATGGACAGTGCTTGAACTTACACAAGTAGATCTCATAAATTTAGATTGGTAGGTCTCTAATATATGGGAACCTTTCTGTAAGGATGGAGTGAGACAGTTTGGATTCAGCATAACTATAGGGAACTCTTCTTCATTATTCTATGTAGTCTGGCCTCCAACTAGAAAATAAAGCTGAATTAGAAGCCTGAATCTAACCATGTGAACATGGAGGGATTTAGTGTCCTGATAGCTGATTAACAGCACAACTAGATGCTTAGAGCATGATCTAGTATGAGTTGGGTTTATATCTGCTGCCTTTTTATAGTGGGCTTAGCAGTTTTTTCATTAGATGTGCTTTTTGGGTTGGAGAATGGCAATTTATTTCCTTGGTTTTAGACTTTATTTGTAAAGCTAGTTAGCTTCTCTTTAGATAAATAATTTTGTACATGTAGACCTACATGTACTCTCAACTGCTTATAAATACACAAGCGTGGAGTCTTTTTAGGGAGAAGAGGGTCTACGGCAGGTTAATACTGAGCTAAAAAGAGCTCCTTAAAGAAATACGAGCTGTTCCCTTCTATAAATTATGCTTTGAAGGACTCTAATAGACAAAGATTAGGAGTCTGGATAAAACATACATTTTAAATATACAGTTACTTATAAATACAGGAATTTCTTAATACATTTTTCATCATAAAATTGGAGTATTTATTCATTTTGTATTTAAAATCTTCCTACACATAGATATATTATTTCAACAACATATTTTCTTTATCCAGATTAACCAAATGAACAATAGTAGGACAACTAGGTCCTTGGGATGATACTCAATTACAAAGCAGTGCAAAGTGGGTCCCTTCTTTCCCAGCCTTGTCCAGAATTGGTTATGTGTTTGTATTGATTGCATTTTGCCCTTTAAATTTTAAAACAAACCCTTGTGAGTATAAAGCCAGTGTTTTAGTCTAGAACTGGTGAAGAAAATATCTTAAAACTGGTCCAAATTTTAAAATTGTTCCTAAATTATCATCCATTTCCATTGTCTGGCATTTACTAACTTTTCACTAAAAATATCTCCTCCCAAAATTGTTTCATGATCTGGCCCCACGTTTATAATATAAAATTACAGAAATAATCATGTACTGATCATTGCTTTCTGAAAAGGGAATTAAAACTATACTTAATTATACTCAGGCTATATATTTGGTCAATGTTCCTAAGGCCATAACTTAGGGTGTGTGTATTTGTGTGTGTGTGTGCGCGTGCACGTGCGTACTTGTGTGAGTGTGCATGTGTGTTTTACAGTTACTAGGTATTAAGACAGCTTGTTTTGTGTGTATTAATCTGTCTTAGTTGGGTGACTTAAGACATTGGTTTTATTTGATTTAAATGAAGGTGGATAAAATAAAGGATTAATGATCTTTTTCTGAAAGTGAGTGGTCAGCTTGAGGGTATTAATAAATATTTTCTTAAAATATACAAAGAAGTGTGTTGCTTTCTGTGATAGAATTAAGGCCTCAGTGTCTGGAAGTTGTAAATTTAAGCAGTTTCTCCTGATATACTGCAAAGGCACATGACTGATTTTAGAAATGAAGACTACTCCAGAAAAGGAAACCTTATTCTAGGAATTTGGAAGTTTCATGGTTCAGATGAAATTCAAATTTGTGAGCATCATTGCAGAATGTGTTGCATCACTGTTACTTGAGTTTTCACTTGCTATTCCTACTTCTGAGACCTAGACTCCAGTGTCATATTCTTTAGCAGTAGGAAGGGTGAACTGGACTTAATTGTTCTTCAAATTATAAAAACTCAATTGAGACCAGCAAATTTGAACATGCAGTGTAGTCTTAAAAGTCAGCCATAATCAAGTCTTTTTGCCTCTTAAGAGATTTTTGACATCAGTTAAATTTGTGCCTTTTATTGTGGCTGGGTTTTTCTGTTGTTGGATGATGTAGGGCCACAGGGTATGGGACTGGTAAGCATTTTACAGTTTACTATATGTCTTTTTGGATCCCTGGGTGGTACACATGGTTAACAAGCTCAACTGCTAGCTGAAAAGGTAGGTTTAGGTCCACCCAGAGGTGCCTTGGAAGAAAGGCCTTGCAATCTACTTCTGAAAAATCAGCTATTGAAAACATGAAATACAATTCTACTCTGATACACATGGGGCCATCATGAGTTGGAATTGATTGAACTGCTACTGGTTGGTTCTATGTCTTTTTTTTTTTTTTTGGTTCTATATATTTTTATAAGCATTATTTCCAAAATAGGATGAGGCTTGCAATCATATATTTGAAGATTTTATTGTGTACTTTGTATAATCTTAACTGCTTACTGTATTTAGACTGAGTGTTTATTCCTAGGGAGCTCTGGTGGTGTAGTGCCTAAGGTATTTGACTGCTAACCAGAAGACTGGGGATTCAAACCCACCAGCCACTCTTTGGAAGGAAGGTTGGGCAATCTACTTCCATAGTGATACTGCCTCGGAAGCCCAAGGAGGGGTCACTATGAGTCGGATCCAACTTGACGGTCCTAGAAATGAAACTGAGACTATCATGTCATTTTAAGTTCTTGGGTAACATCAAAGCATAGGAATTTATCTAAAGTCTATCAAGAATTGTTAAGACATCCATTGCATGCAGCTTTTTTTTTTCAGTCCAATGTAAAACACTGAAAAGGTATATCAGCATTTTATCCATAATTCTTAATTAGACTGTTAGCTTCAGAGACAGCTTGGATAGGAAATAAATGTTTAAATGTTAATCCATGTATGTAAATTAGAAATGCTTTTCTAGATTTCTTAGAGTTTGTTTAAAAAGCATTTCTAGGGATTTAATTAGGCCATCGAATGGCCAAATAATAATATCACTACCAATAATAGCTAACATTTAGTGGGCACTTGCTATGTGCCAGGCACAATACCTACTCTTCACTTACTGACCATCTCATTTCACATTTATGACAATAGGAAAAAAGTCTATCTGATTATTCTGCACATTAATGATGTACATTTGGCAAACACTGAAGTACAAGGTGAGAGTAATGCTGGCTGTGATAGTTATGTGTCAACATGGCTAGGCCGTGGTTCTTCTCAGTGGTTTGGCAGTTATGTAATGATGTAATTTGGTAGTCATGTAATATAATTAGGCAGTTATGCAATGATGTAGTCATCCTCCATTTTTTTTTTATCTGATGTTATCCTCCATTTTTGCATAACTCCAATTTTTGTGTAACAACCTGGTCTTTGGTAGCTAGCCATGTTGATAAGTGAAGAGTGGGTATATTCTATATTTTTAAGGAATTTTTTAACAACAAATTTATTGAGATATATCAAAGATCCACCCTTGTAAAGTGTACAAGGCAGTGTTTCTTAGTATATGCACATATTTGTGCAGCCATCACCACTATCTAATTTTAGAACATTTCATCACAAAGAACCCCATACCCATTAGCAGTCACTACCCATTCTCCTCCCAGCCTCTAGCAAAGACTTTATGTCTCAGTGGATTTGGCCAGGCACTATTAAGTGCCTTTCATACATCTCCTCCTAATCCTTACAACATAAAGTGCTACCATTCTTGTAAGTAGGAAATTGAAGCAGAGAAGGGCTGAGTACCTTGCCCAAGGTCACACAATAAATTGCTTTCAAAAAGAATAACTCATTAGATGAAAGCATAGTAGGACACAGTTTTGAATTGCGTTGTTACGTACAGAAATGAATGTACCCTTCCTGGGGTGTGTTTACTGTCATTAGTCATTACCTTCATGGACTGACTGGAGGTAGGTAAAGAACTCTCATTCTTTTTGCTGAGTAATGGGACACTGTATTAGCATCTGAGAAGAACACAAGGGTAGTTGTGTAAGCTCAACTGGCATAACATACTATACAAAACATTGTTCCATCTCCTACTTTGGCGAGTAGCAACTGGGATCTTAAAA
>NW_006922557.1:379752-384170 GCF_000298275.1 Orycteropus afer afer
TGGTAAACTGTGGTCAATGTCATGAGACAAAGTATATGTGAACCGCTGTATAGAAAGTGAATTTGCTCTGTAAACTTTCACCCAAATCACAATAATAATAATAAAAAAGAGTAGTTGTGTATTGGATAGTTAGGTTTGCTGCTCTCACCCCTACTTGGGTCCCTCTTGTCTCCCTTGCCCTTCCACCACCACCAAACACATCTACCCCTCCTGCTTTTCTCAAAATCTTAAGAATCAAATGGTTTCTGCCTCTTTTTAATTCTCCCAGAGGCTTGGTTAATGCATCAGAATCTCACTTATATATTCAGGTTCAGGTGTTTATGGTAAAGGGATGCATCTGGTCACTTATAGTACCATATATATAGTTATTTTCCATATATAGTTATGTTCCTAAAACTATATATATTCCATAATAAAATATATATTCCATATATAGTATATTTCTAAAACCTGAGAGAGCAGTAGTTTAAAAATGGAATGCCTTTTTATTTGAATTAAACTAGGTAGGAGAAAGAAATAACTGAGTAAAGGCTTTGCCTTGATGAAGTCGTGTTCCCCCTGACAGAAGTGTCCACACTCTGCCCTTCTAAACTCTGTTTCTTTCTTTTGGAGCCTTTATGTTCTTTGCCACCACTGCTGGCAATTTCTTGGTCCTCTTCAATGCTCAATTTAATCATGATATTTCCTATAAATAATAATGAACCCGTGAAAAGGAAGAATCAGGTAAGTGACTTGTGAAATTAAAAAAAAAAAAATGGAAAAGGAGTGCAGTGAATTGCTTGATGTGGCCCTTCTAGCCATTGTCCTCCATTCAGTGATGTATTGTAAATCCTGTTATCCATGCCTGTTTGGGGTGGTGTGGTAGTTAATGTCGGGTGTCAACTTGGCTGAGCAGCTGGTCTAGTTGTTCCTTATAATGATTGGCAATCGGCTCTGTGGTGGGATTTGCCTTGAGCAACTGGGTAGCTGCTGATTGTTAAAGCCATCCACTTGGGTTATTTCTGTTGGAGCAACACAGGTGGAATGTGTCTTGAGTCCTGCCTTGCTGGAGGGTATAACTCAAATCACCACCCTTAGCTTCCTTGAGGGTATACCTACGAATCTCTGCCCTCCTTTTGCTCCAGTTCTGTGTTTTGGCTCATCCTCATCTCACCCCTGGATTTGGGACAGCAGCCGTCATCTGATCTGCTTGAGGTTCATCAAACCCCGAGAATTGGGAGGATCCTCCAGACCCACTCACAGACCTGGGACTTGCCAGCCTGCCAGCTTCCACCACTACTATGTGAGATGATCCCTTGGGTGTCTGAGTTCTGTGAGGCATTACAGTGAAATACAGAACCCTAGGACAGGGGAGATGACTGGGAGAAGGAAGAGGAGTTAACGTCTGAAATGATGGAGTGGCATGGTAGCTTGGACATTTGGGACATCTTTAACCTCCGCCTCATGGGGACCGGCCTTGTGCTGATCTTTCTAAGAGAAATTGTTCAAGCAAGGAGATTTTTTTGTGTCCCCATCCTTGTTCTGGTGGCGTAGTGCCTAAGACATTTGACTGTTAACCAGAAGGCTGGAGGTTCAAACCCACCAGCTACTCTTCAGGAGAAAGGTTGGGCAATCTACTTACGTAGTGATACTGCCTCGGAAATCCAAGGAGGGGTCGCTATGAGTCGGATCTGACTCCACGGCATTGCGTTTTGTTTTTTTTTAAATCCTTGTTCTGAAAGGTGTAGATACTTGCTGCATACTGTTTTCATATATTTTCTGCATACTGTTTTCAGATGTAATATCATTAGACAATACTGAATCCTATGTAGGATTTCACAGGGAGCATGGTTCTTTATTTCATACCATATAAAATATGAGTGTTCAGTAAGAACAGGAGGAAGTCTTTAGTAGAACTTGTATCATTCCAGAGCAAAGAACTAAGCATGCAGCTCATTCTTATTTGTTAGGTTTGGTAACATGCAGCTGTCTGATCCAATTTAATACATAAGGACTTTTAGAAATACACTTGATCTAAGTGTCCGCTCTCTAAAAAGAGTGCAGCTAGTTACAGGAAATGAGCACCTTATAGGATCAGAATATGGAGTCCTGCCCTGCTCTGTCATGTTCCATTTTCCTTTGGATCCATGCAGAAATGCTGCAGAAATAAGCAACATGGAGCTCTGGTGGTGTAGCACCTAAGGCATTTGACTACTAATCAGATGGCTGGCAGTTCAGACCCACCAGCCACTCCTCGGAAGGAAGACTGCGCAATCTACTTCCATAGAGATACCACCTTGGAAACCCAAGGGGGGATGCTGTAAGTCAGAACTGACTCAACAGCAGTGAGTTTGGTTTTTGGTTTTAGTCTACAGATGAGATGAATATCAAGGAAAAAAAAATCCACAATGTCTCATCCACACTTAGTATTTTTAGGGAAGGTGATTGGGGTGGGGTAGAGATGAAAAGGACTATTTATTCAGTGTTAATTATGTGCCAGGCACTGAGCTAGACATTTTACATATATAATCTCTTTAATTTTATACCATATGTAAACTTGGTTGCATGTTTGTTTTGTTTTTGTTTGTTGTGTGCCATCGAGTCGGACCCGACTCATAGCGACCCCTCCTTGGGTTTCCGAGGCGGTATCACTACGGAAGTAGATTGCCCCATCTTCCTTCCGAGGAGTGGCTGGTGTATGTAGCAGAAACCAATTAAGCCTAAGCAAAACACAAAAACCCCCTAACAGTTCCCAGTTAACTGGGAGGCCCTAGGTGGGATGCAATAGCTTCAGGTTTGACTGGATATATATAGGTGCACAAACAATACCATTAAGATTCTGATCTTGTAGATAGAGATAAGTATTGATTTGGGTGAAGAGAAGGAAAATGTACCAAATGTGGGTGATCAATATAGTGGCACTGAGGAAGAGAAAGAGAAGTATATGGGAGGTACAGACAACAAAGATGAACCCTTTTGCACATAGAGTATGGCGTTGTCAGTGAAGGCAAACATGGGTATATGGGTGGACAGGGTGAATTATTATGTCTACGAAGCGGGACGTGTACCCAAGAACATGTTTAGGGTTGGCAGACAATGGTCCTATAAGTTTATGTGTATGATCTGAATTCCCAGGTGTATAGTAGAGCTGACAAGGGGCAAGGTTGTAGTCAGTGTTTGGTCGCATCTAGCTACCCAGAGGGACTGAGTAGTTGAACCTGCGGGCTTGGGACCATAGTCACAGGGGACATCAAGCTCAATTGGCATAATATACTATACAAAACATTGTTCCACCTCCTACTTTGGGGAGTTGTTGTTATGTGCTGTCAAATCGGACCCATCTCTAGTGACCCCTCGGGTTTCCGAGGCAGTATCACTACAGAAGTAGATTGCCCAACCTTCCTTCTGAGGAGCAGCTGCTGGGTTTGAACCGCCAGCCTTCTGATTAGCAGTCAAGTGCCTCAGGCACTACGGTACCAGAGCTAAGCCACATCTTAATCTTCTACATCTTTGCTTCTTAATGGTTTGAAGAGGTCTTTTGCAGCAGATTTGTCCAGTGTAATATGACGTCTGATTTCTTGACTGCTGCTTCAATGGGCATTGAATGTGGATCCAAGTAAGATGAAATACGTGACAACTTCAGTCTTTTCTCTGTTTATCATGATGTTGCTTATCAGTCAGGTTGTGGGGATTTTTGTTTTCTTTATATTGAGGTGTAATCAATACTGAAGACCATAGTCTTTCATCTTGATCAGTAAGTGTTTCAAGTCCTCTTCACTTTCAGCAAGCAAAGTTGTGTCATCTGTGTATTGTATGTTGTTAATGAGTCCCCCTCCAATCTTGATGCTCTGTTTTTCATATAGTCTAGCTTCTTGGATTATTTGCTCAGCATACAGACTGAGTAAGTACGGTCAAAAGATACAGCCTTGGCACACACCTTTCCTGAATTTAAGCTGTGCAGTATCCCCTTGTTCTGTTCAATTGATAGCCTCTTGGTTGATGTTCAGGTTCCTCATGAGAACAATTAAGTGTTCTGGAATTCCCATTCTTCTCATTGTTACTCATAATTTGTTAAGATCCACAAAGTCAAATGCCTTTGCATAGTCAATAAAACACAAGTAGATATCTTTCTGGTATTCTTTGCTTTCAGCCAAGATCCATCTGACATCAGCAATGATATGCTTCATTCCACATCCTCTTCTGAATCCAGCTTACATTTCTAGAATTTCCATCAATATACTGCTGCAACCATTTTTGAATTATCTTCAGCATGATTTTACTTGAGTGTGATATTAATGATATTGTTCAGTATTTCCACATCCTCTTGGATTCACCATTCTTTGGAATGGGCACGAATATCGATCTCTTCCAGTCAGTTGGCCAGGTAACTGTCTTCCAAGTTTCTTGGCATAAATGAGTAAGTGCCTTCAGCACTGAAT
>NW_006922557.1:384402-385635 GCF_000298275.1 Orycteropus afer afer
ACCAGCCACTCCTCGGAAGGAAGATGGGGCAATCTACTTCCGTAGTGATACTGCCTCGGAAACCCAAGGAGGGGTCACTGTGAGTCGGGTCTGACTCGATGGCACACAACAACAACATAGCACATATAGATACCAATATCATCTGCCAAACCTATGTATAATCATGGGTATAGTCTTGTTCACCTACCTTGTATGTCTACCTATGAATCCATTTGTAGATTAATGTTTATTTTTACTGATAAGGCAGGATTGTGTGTGTAGTAGTACTTATCTTTATTGTCTATAACTCTTGTGCACCTCTCTGTTGTGCCTTCTTTCTCCTTAGTGATGTTGTGCTGGTCACTCCCTTTTTGTATATTGCCTTTCCTTTCACCCAAATTAGGAGCTCTGGTGGTGTAGTGCCTAAGGCATTTGATTGCTAACCAGAAGGTTGGTGGTTCAAACCCACCAACCACTCAGCGGAAGGAAGACTGGGCAATATATTTCCGTAAAGATTTAACACCTCAGAAACCCAAAAGCACTCACTATGAGTTAGAATCGTCTTGATGGCAGTGAGGTTTTTCTTTTCTTTTTTTGTGGTTTCACACAAATTAATGTATATCTCTTATCTAGTTAGTGATTTTCCCTCCTTTCCCTTCTCATCCATGATAGCTGTCAAAGAATGTTTCTTTCCGTGTGTAAACCTTTCCTTGACTTTTTATACTACTGGACCTATATAATATTTGTCTTTTTGTGATGGCTTATGTCTCTCAGAATGTCCTCTAGGTTCATCCAGATTGTGAGGTGTTTCATGAATTCTTCATTATTCTTTAATGTTGCATAGTATTCCAGTGTATATACCACAGTTTATTTATCCATTCATCCATTGAGGGGAATTTAGGTTGTTTACATCATTTTGCTATTGTGAACAGTGCTTCAATGAACATAGGTGTGCATATATCTAGTCGTGTCTTGGCTCACATTTCTTTAGGATATATACCTAGTAGTGGGATTGCTGGATAAAAAGGTATTTCTATTTCCAACTTTTAAAAGAAATAGCATACCCTTTTCCACAGTGGTTGTACCATTTTATAGTCCCACCAGCAGTGTATGTGAGTTCCAGTCTCTCCACACCCTCACCAGCATTTGTTGTTTTCTGTTTTTTTAATTTTCCTATTAATGTGCCTAAGGCACTTAACTGCTAACCAGAAGGCTGGTGGTTCAAACCCACCAGCCACTCCTCAGAAGGAAGGT
>NW_006922557.1:385923-387297 GCF_000298275.1 Orycteropus afer afer
CTGCCTGAATATCTTCTTTAGTGAAGTGTCTGTTCATGTCCTCTGCCCATATTGTAATTGGATTGTCTTTTTGTTGTTGTTGTTCAGGTGTTGAAGTTTTGTATAAATTTTAGAGGTAAGTCCTTTGTCTGATAAGTTGTTGCCAAATATTTTTTACCCAATCTATAGGTTCTCGTTTTACTCTTTTGTAGAAGTTTTTTGATGTGCATAAAAATTAAATTTTTAGTAGGTCCCAGTCATCTTGTTTATTTTCTGCTGTATTTTTGGCTATATTTGTTGTTGTTGTTAGGTATCATCGAGTTGGCTCAGACTCATAGCTGCCCTACATGCAACAGAACAAAACACTGACTGGTCCTGCACCATCCTCACAATCCCTGTCATGCTTGCGCCCATCATTGCAGCCACTGTGTCAGTCCATCTTGTTGAGGGTCTTCCCCTTTTTCTCTGACCCTCTACTTTACCACGCATGATATCCTTCTCCAGGAAATGGTTCCTTCTGACAATATGACCAAAGTAGGTGATGTGAAGTTTGGCCATTCTCACTTCCAGAGATCATTCTGACTGCACTTCTTCCTGGACAGATTTGTTTGTTCTTCTGGCAATTTATGGTATTTTAAATATTCTTCAACAATACCACAATTCCAAGGTATCAACTCTTCTTCGGTCTTCCTTATTCATTGTCTAGCTTTCACATGCATATGAGGTGACTGAAAATACCATGGGCTGGGTCAGGTGCACCTTAGTCTTCAAAGTGACATCTTTGCTTCTTCACACCTTAAAGAAGTCTTTTTCAGAAGACCAGAAGACTGGCGGCTCAAACCCACCAGCCACTCCTTGGAAGGAAGGTTGGGCAATCTACTTCTGTAACAATACCACCTTGGGAACCCAAGGAGGGGTTGCTGTGAGTCAGAACCAACTTCATGGCAGTGAGTTTGTGTTTTTGGTTTTTCAGAAGATTTCTCCGGTGTAAATAGCATCTGATTTTTTGACTGTTGCTTCCACAGGTGTTGGTTGTGGATCCAAGTAAAATGAAATCCCTGACAACTTCAACCTTTTCTCCATTTATTGTGATGTTGCTTATTGGTCCAATTGTGAGGATTTTCATTTTCTTTATGTTGGGGTGTCATCCATACTGAAAACTATCATCTCATTTGTCAGTTTGTTGTACTGTGGTGGCTTGCATGTTACTATGAGGCTATGTTTATGCTGCTGGTATTTTGAATATCAAGAGGGTCAGCCATGGTGGACAGGTTTCAGCACAGCTTCTAGACTAAGACAGACTAAGAAGAAGAATGGGGCCATCCACTTCTGAAAAAAAATTGGCCACTGAAAGCCTTATGAATACCAGTGAAACACTGTATGATATATTATTGG
>NW_006922557.1:388117-390531 GCF_000298275.1 Orycteropus afer afer
TGGTGAGCAGAGCTGGTTATCTGGTTCCTGCTCTGATCTGAACCCTACTTGAAATAATTCAAAATGGCTATGCTGTGCTGGTTGGCAGTTTACCACTCCTTGTTCATTGTTTTTGTTCAGTCTCTTCCTCTCATTGGTATTTGATCTACTTCTTTATCCTTTCCTTTAAAGCTCTGGGTTCCAAGATTGTCATCTGTATCCATTTCACTTGGTTTCTTGAGTCTTTTTTGCAGAGGGTCTGGATAGTGTATCTGCATAGTCTGCCTTGTATCCTCCGTCCAAGGTATGTCATTTTTTATGAACCAGTACCAAAGACTATCCTTTATTACACTATTGGTTCATAGTAATTGCATGGGGACATTTCAGGAGAAATTGGAGTTTATAGCTTCCAACTTTAAAAAACTCAGCCCCACCCTCAAGAAACAATTTATAAAAGTGAGTATTAAAGCATACAGTAACTCTTCTTGGTCACCTTGGCAAGGCACAGTGCTAGAAAACTCCTAAATTAATGATACCAAATGTGCCAGTCCTCGAAAAAATGGTTACCAAATATATTTCTTCACTCTACTCAGCACAAGTTGAGCATGTTTCTGCCAAGTTTTTAATATCAGTTATTGAAACTATTTAGGTTTTTCAAGTCCAAGCTTATGGCAGCCATGAGTCTCTGGATTTAAAATTCTTCCCCTTTAGCAGAATGGGTGACCATCCTCTGAGGATATAGCCTGGCTGGAGCTGCTGCTGCCAGCCCTAAAACTCTGCACTGGTGGTCAGCATTCAACAGCACTCAGGTCTCATGATAGGCCAATGCTTCTGACTCCAGTACTTAACTGCTGGTGATCACACACTAATGATCCTTCAGATTTGCAAGCTCATGGTGGAATGCTGCTCCAGTCTTCAGTACTCTGCAGTGGGTATACAGTCAAGTTCCCTTGGGTTTGCATATTCTCCATGATGGGTGTGGGGAACAGGATTCCAATCTTTGGGGATTTCTGGCTGTTGTAAAGGTGGCCCTCCACAGAAGTAATGGAAAGAACATGTTTAATTTTTAAGCATGCTATTTTTCCTATCTATCAATTGTTTATTTTAAAAATATTTTTAATCAATCAATCAATATCTTAAAATTTCTCAATTTTGATTTCTTATAGGTAAGTACCAATCAATATAACCCACATTAATAAAAGCTCTTTGGGGTCCTCAAAAGTTTTTAATAGTGTAAAGAGGTCCTGAGATTAAAAAAAGTTTGAAAACTGCTGTTCTAATAGGACTCTGACTTCTTGTGTTATTCAGTACAGCTTTTCCTTACCAGTGGTCCCAAATGTGATTTGCTCAAGATCTGGCAGAGGGATGGATGCAATGATCTTTGGAAGGAAGCCATTCTTCCTTCCTCGTGGGTGTCAACCATACCAAGCCTTGTTTGTCTTTCACTTGGGTTCCTTGGCATATTTTGGTTACTTGGGCCTTAGACAAGACATTCCATTGGGGGCAGTGCCAGTTCATGGATGGGGAAATAGGTCAGCTAGTCAAGCAAGGGTTAATATGATGCCACCCCCCCCACACACACACTTGCTGGTTCCCAGCCCCTGCTGGTTTCACCTTCCTTAACCTTCCTTAACCTCCTTGACCTCTCATCCCCAAGAAAGAAGGCTTTGTTCCCCCATGATCATCATGGCAGACCAAGAGTAGGAGGCAAAGGAGGCCCTCTCAGCTTCAGAGGCTCCCCAAAGGATGTGGGGAGAAGAATAAGGAAAGAGAGAAAGGGCACTCCTTTTAATTGAGAGAACTCACTACATACTAGTTCCTTATGTTCCTTCTGTCTTCATACCAACCTTGGAAGTGAGTAGGAATCTTTCTTATCCTCATCCTCATTTTACAGCCAGGGAAACTGACTGTTCCCGAGGTAAAGTGACTTGCCTACCAAAAAGTAGCTGTGCGTGGACTTGAACTCATGTCTAAATGATTCTAAATTAGTTCTTCTGCTCTACTAGACCCAGAGAGAGTCAGGAGCATCCAGGAAAGGCTAGGAGACAAGAGAATGACATTTATTGAACACTTACTATGGACATCGCCAAACATGGTAAGTGTATGTGAATTTTATCTCATGGATTTTTTACATTAGTCCCCTTATGCAAACAGTGAATCTACAGTTTACAGAAGAGGAAACAGGGTCAGAGAGATGAGATGACTTTCCTAAGGGCACACTATTGGAACACAGTCAGAACTAAGATTCAAATCCAAGTCTGTTTGGTTCCGAAACCTCTGCTTCTTCAATAACAACAAATGACATGTATTGACCACTCACTTTATGTCAGGCACTATGTTGTTGTTGTTGTTAAGTGCCGTCGAGTCGTTTCTGACTCATAGCGACCCCATGCACAGCAGAACGAAACACTGCCCGATCCCGCGCCAGCCCCACA
>NW_006922557.1:393586-395369 GCF_000298275.1 Orycteropus afer afer
TAGTCTGTCTCAGTCTATAAACTGGGCTGTTACCTATGCACCAGGTGCATCTCGCTGGGTTTTAAACACCAGAGGCTCAGCCTCAAAACTCACATGTCACCACAGTAGGACAAACCGACAGACAAGTAAATGCTTTCAATCATTCAATGTAAACCACACAACAAGGTAGCTACTATTTTTATCCCCCCATTTTACAGATGGGGAAATTAAGATTTACCATGCTCAATGTCAAATAGTTAGAAAATGACAGAACTGGGATTTGAATCCAGGCAGTCCACATCCAGAAGTAATGGGGTTAACCACTGCACTATGATATCCTTAAAGCTAAACTGGTGTGAGAGGTCCAGAACTGAAACCTAAGTCTCCTTGTCTCTCAGATAAGTCTGCTTTACACTGTTTCCTCCTGAATGAATGCCCAAATCTGCAACTAATGTAGCTCTTCCCAGGGACCTGAATCTAAAGGAAGTGAACTCCAGAGAAGAAGGTCATACTGCCATCCTGGGAGGATGTGCTCCTGATGTTCACCCCTGCTGCCTGTTCCACAGTAGTTGCTCCTTAGTTCTCCATCCTTAGGCATCTGGCCCCAGAGGAAAAGGGCATGAGCTCAAAGAAGGGAACAGTCTCCCTGCTCTGGGTCTTTATGTTACCCATACCCATGTAGGAGGCTCCCTCTTATATGCCTGTGCACAGCTGGAGGTATATGGGCAGAAGCCACTTGTCTTGGATCTTACCAACTGTCTTCCTGATAGGGCTCAACAGAACTCATATCTGAGACTTCTTAGAGGTCAGGGCTAGAAAGACGGTCTACTGGGATACCCTCATAGCAAAAATGGGGAAATTGAAGGCCACAGAGCAAGTCATAAGCAGAGCTACAGGAGCCCTTACAGATACTCTGGACAGACCCTCTGCTCTGGTGAGGAAAGTCCTCAAAGATGACCATCTAGGGTCTCTGAAAGGGAAGTGAGGCTAGGGGGAGTAGGGGAGTAAGTTATTCTGAGTCTTATGATGATATGTATCCCCAGAGACCCAAGCCTGGCACTTTGCCATGGGATCCCTGGAAACCTTCTGGCCACTAACCATGTTATCCTGCCTACTGAGGTCTTGGGAGAGAGGGAAGGCTATACTTCTTAATGACTTCCTGCCCAAAACTCTTCTAGAACTGTCTAAAAACCTACTGCCACTGCCACTGAGTCGATTCTGACTCATAGTGACTCCCATTGGGCTTCCAAGGCTGCAAATCTTTATAGAAGTAGATTGCCTTATCTTCATGGAGCAGCTGGGGATTTGTACCACTGACCTTCTGGTTAGCGGCCAAATGCCTTACTCACTATCCCACTAGAGAACTGCCTAGTGCTAACTCTTTTTCCACTAAAAGAACTATTTCAGCACATCCAAAGGGGTCAAGTTTAGACTCCAAGCTAAACTTCTGGACATTCAAGGCTTTGAGCATGGAAATGGATGTAAGAGGGAAACTATCATCTTTTCAAAAGATATTTGGAAAAAGACATACATCCAATCTATCTGAGCTGGACCATTATGCCCAGAGGCATGGGGATGGATGAATGGCCTTTGAGGACTCAGATTCTCTTTGGGGAATTAATTACCTGACTTCCTATGAACATCTAGGGGGCAGCACAGGAGCTCTCAGAGCTGTGGAATGCAAAAGTTGGAAACAAGAATCACCAGTAGTTGGGAAATATGGCATTGGTAATAGAAATGATGCTAGAGATGACAAGATAGAATTCTGCAAGACCAATGACTGATTCATTGCAAATACATTTTT
>NW_006922557.1:396472-413376 GCF_000298275.1 Orycteropus afer afer
GAGGCAGTATCACTATGGAAGTAGATTGCCCAACCTTCCTTCCAAGGAGTGGCTGGTGGGTTTGAACCACCAGCCTTGTGGTTAGCAGTCAACTGCCTTAGGCACTACGCCACCAGAGCTCCTGAGTGCAATTAAGCATTCTGGAATTCCCATTCTTATCAGTGTTATCCACAACTTGTTATGATCCACACAATCAATTGCTTTTGCATAGTCAATAAAACACAAGTAAACATCTTTCTGGTATTTTTTGTTTTGAGCCAAAATCCATCTGACATCAGCAATGATATTCCTCATTTCACATCCTCTGCTGAATCCAGCCTGCACCTCTGGTAGTTCTCTGTCAATATATTGCTATAATGTTTTTGAATAATTTTCAGTAAGATTTTACTTGCTTGTGATATTAGTGATATTGTTCGATAATTTCCACATTCTGTGGGATCACCTTTCTTTGTAGTGGGTACAAATACAGATCTCTTCCAGTCAGTTGGCCAGGTAGCTGTCTTCTACAATGGAGAACCTCAATATCTTCAGCCAAAAGAAGGCCAGGAGCTGATTGTGGAACAGACCATCAAATGCTCATGTGCAAGTTCAGGTTGAAGCTGAAAACAATTAAACACGTCCATGAGAGTCAAAATATGACCTTGATTATATTCCACCTGAACTTAGAGAATATCTAAGCAATAGATTTGATACAGTGAACACCAATGACATAAAACCAGAGGAATTGTGGGATGACATCAAGAACATCATCCATGAAGAAAGCAAAAGGTCATTAAAAAGACAGGAAAGGAAGAAATGACCAAAATGGATGTCAGAAGAGAGTCTTAAACTTGCTCTTGAACAGAGAGTAGCTAAAGCAAATGGAAGAAATGAAAAGTTAAATGAGCTGAACAGAAGATTTCAAAGAGCTGCTCAAGAAGACAATGTCAGTTATAATGAATTGCGCCAAGACCTGGAGTTAGAAAGCCAAAAGGGAAGAACACGCTCAGCATTTCTCAAGCTGAAGGAATTGAAGAAAAAATTCAAGGCTTGAGTTGCAATATTGAAAGATTCTATGGGCAAAATATTGAGTGATTCAGGAAGAATCAAAAGAAGATGGAAGGAATACACAGAGTCATTGTACTAAAAAGAATCAGTTTATGTTCATCTATTTCAGGAGGTGGCATGTGATCAAGAACCAATAGTATTGAATGAAGGAAGAAGTCAAAGCTACACTGAAGGAATTTCCAAAAAAAATAAGGCTCCAGAAACTGATGGAATGCCCATAAAAATGTTTCAACAAACGGATTCCACACTGGAGGCACTTACACATCTACACCAAGAAATTTGAAAGACAGCTCCCTGGCCAACTGACTGGAAGAGATCCATATTTGTACCCATTACAAAGAAAGGTGATCCCACAGAATGTGGAAGTTACCGAACAATATCATTAATATCACACACAAGTAAAATCTTGCTGAAGATAATTCAAAAAAGGTTGCAGCAGGGTATTGACTGGGAACTTCCACACATGCAAGCTGGGTTCAGAAAAGGACATGGGATGAGAGTATCATTGCTGATGTCAGATGGGTCTTGGCTGAAAGCAAAGAATACCAGAAAGATGTTTACCAGTGTTTTATTGACTATGCAAAAGCATTCAATTATGTGGATCATTGAGAAGAAGGGGAATTCCATAACAGTTAATTGTGCTCATGAGGAACCTGTACATAGACCAGGAGGCTGTCATTTGAACAGGAGGTAGTTCAGGGTTCAAAATCAGGAAGGGATTGTGTCAGGGTTGTATCCTTTCACCATACTTATTCAATTTGCATGCTGAGCCAATAATCCGAGAAACTGGACTATATGAAAAAGAATGCAGCATCAGGATTGGAGGAAGACTCACTAAGAACCTGCGATAAGGTGACACAACTTTGCTTGCTGAGAGTGAAGATGACTTGAAGCACTTACTGATGAAGATTAAAGACTAGTGTCTACATTATGGATTACATCTCAACATAAAGAAAATGAAAATCCTCACAACTGGACCAATGAGCAGCATCATGATAAATGGAGAAAAGATTGAAGCTGTCAAAGATTTCATATTACTTGGATGCATGATCAATGCCAATGGAAGCAGCAGTCAAGATATCAGATGATGTATTGCACTGGGCAAATCTGCTGTAAATGATCTCTTTAAAGTGCTGAAGAGCAAAGATGTCTCTTTGAACTCTAAGGTATGCCTAACCCAAGCCATGGTGTTTTTAAGCACCTCATATACATGTGAAAGCTGGACAATGACCATGGAAGACCAAAGAAGAGTTGATGCTTTTGAGTTGTGTTGGTGAAGAATACTCAAAGTACCATGGACTGGCAGAAGAACTAACAAATCTGTCCTGGAATAAGTGCAGCCAGAATGCTCTCTGGAAGCAAGAATGGCCAGATTTGATCTCATGTATTTTGGTCATGTTGTCAGAAGGAACCATTCTCTATAGAAAGATATCATGCCTGGTAAAGTAGAGGTCAGCAAAGAAGGAGAACACCCTCAACGAGATGGATTGACACGGTGGCTGCAACGATGGGCTCAGGATTGTGAGGCTGGCGCAGGAATGGGCAATGTTTCGTTTTGTTGTACATAGGGTCACTATGAGTCAGAGCCAACTTGATGGCAGCTAACAAAACAACAGCCCCCTCCCTGTACACACATATGCACAAACGTCATTCAAATATGAATACTGACATATGTACACAAAGACACATACATATACATGCAGGCGCACACAGAGACACAGATCCAGGTGTATACACAGAATTCTGTAGATATACAAAAGCATGCACACAGCACAAAGGAACATGTGCATGCATGCACACACCCACTAACCTTTAAATGTCTTCAGTAGATATGAATCAACATATGGCTAGATCTCAGGGCTGAGGTGCAGCTGGCCAAACCATATACATGCTTGAGCTGTGTGTCTCCTTTTCCAATACTGCTGTTTTGAGGCTCCACGAAGAAAGGCAGGCTCTCTGAAATTGTACCCCAGTCCAGGGTGTAGGCCACTCTAAGCCACCCTGAGCCAGGCCCCCTTGTGAGAATTTGCATGGCTGTGGAAGAGCTGACCAAGGGGAGGGGCATGGCTATGATGAGAATCAGAGCTTACCATAGCTAAAAGGGCCCTCTTAGATCACCTTGTTCAACTTTCTTATGGTCCTAATGGACAAAGTGAACCCCTGCACCATCCCAAACCATACAGAACTCTCCAGCTAAATAAGAATGGGGAGAGGAGAAGCTGACATATTTGAGCTTTAATTCCATACCACTCCACACACATTAGTGCTGTGCCTTTGAGCTGGTGTTTTTACCTTTCTGAGTCTCAGCCTTCTTTTCTGCAAAATGACTCTTATCAGTCCTATCTCTGAGAGCTGCTGTAAGGATTCATTGAGGATGTCTCTTAAAGTGTTTGGCATGGTTAACACACATGACTTGGAAGTGGACTTCTAAACTGCATAATGAAGGGAACAAAACAGAATAGGTGTTACTCCATTTTTGGAAATTCCCAAGTTAGAGTCTCAGATCTCGTGAGCTCTTTTGCCACAGCCCCCCCCCCCAACCCTCTACTTTGACCCTACTTTTTGGGCTAGGAACAGAAGCAACCTATTTGGAATGGTGACGCCTCATAAGCCAGGGATACTAGGCAGATGTCAAGAGGCCAGGTCAGACCTCAAGACTGCTTGGAGCTGCCCTGGGGGTGTGACAACCAAGGGACAAGACGTTGAGTGTGAAATGAACCCAGGATAAATAGTTCCATTTGTGTCTGATATGTCTTCCCTGGAGGCCACTAGTGGCTGGGAAGGTACCAATGATCTCTTAGCACAACTTGCATATCAGCATCTCTCTCTCACACACACATACACACAAAAATGTTGTATACTTTTGTCCCCTTCCAGTACCTAGCATGGCATGGTGTTATTTATATAACAAGGCCTATTAGATGAATTCTCTCTCATGCTACTATCTTTGTTTCAGGTTGGCATCTCAGGTCTTGGGGGGCACTGACCTGGGATGGAGAAGATCTGGCTGCAGCTCCAACTCAGCTGGAACCTCTGTGACTTAAAGAGGTTCATTTATGACTATTCAACCTCAGTTCCCCTTTCTTGTAATATGGGTAGAGGATCATACAATTTCAGAGATGGAAAGGCCCTTAGAGGTCATCTATTCTTCCATCCCTTTTCCTCCCTCCAAACTACCAATGAGGAAACTGAGGTCCCAAAAAGGAAAGGAAAGAGGCAAGGTCACATAGGGAGTTAAAAAAACAATTGAATTCAAACACTCCCTACTTGTTCTGTGGCAAAATCCAAACACAACTTGTCTGTGTTAACACACATCCACATGTACATGTACATTGTAATAGCCCTATCTCATCTACCTGTAGAATTGTATGGGAGTTAAAGCAAATCATGCATAGAAAAGCACCTTGTAAAATAGGTAACCTTGCAGAGGTTAGCCACCCCCAGTCATGGTCTGACATGAGAGATCAGATTTTTTTCCCAGTTACCTAAGGCACTTGACTGCTAACCAGAAGGCTGGTGGTTCAAACCCACCAGCCACTCCTCAGAAGGAAGATGGGGCAATCTACTTCTGTAGTGATACTGCCTCGGAAACCCAAGGAGGGGTTGCTATGAGTCGGGTCTGACTCGACGGCACATACCAACAACAACATTGTACTCATATACTTAGGCCATATATATGAGTACAGGCTTGTCTGAGTTCACCCAAGCACACATTCCCAAGCACCATTTCCTGTGTATGCACTCCCACAGTGCACATGAGACTTTCCTGTGGCTGTTATAACTGGCTGCCTGAGTATTTATTCTTATGGGTGTGTGCTTTTACACCCCCTCCACAGGTTCATATACATTTACAGACACGTGTGTGTATGTGAACATGATTCTTCACATGGGCTTGTTCATGCCAGGCAGGACATGGGGTGAAATTGTGACAGTGATTCAGCAGTTCCACTCCCAGCCTACAGGATATCTCTACTTTTTCCAGGTCTTTGCTCTCATCATCCCAAGCAAGAACTATTGACGACATGAAGTGTGTATTTGTTGTGTGGAGGGCAGGGGGGAATATAGAGAATTCAGGAATATATATGAATGTATAGAAACTCTTGAGGGTGAGAAGGGACCTAATAAAAATTGGCTGCCATTCCCACATTCTGTGTAGGCATCCCCTCTATCACATCTCACCAAGGGAATGGCCGGATGCTGTTGTACTTCCAATCATATGGAGTTTACCACCTTCTCATATGGCCTGTTTTACCTCAGGACACTGCTGGAGGTTGCTTAACCAGCCTGATGTGACTGTGTGTGTTGTCTGTGTGAGGAAGTGGTACTGTACATATGTACATCTGAGACACATACGTACAATCACCTTTCAGTTACAAATACTGAAGAAATGAATTATGACAGAGATTCTCAGGTCATAGGAAAACTGTTTAGCAAGGAAAGAACAATGTCCTACACTCCATAGAAGGAGGCTTCACCTCCATGGCCCCTGTCTGTAGAGTTACACAACTCAGTCAAATAATGTGTTAGCTGAGTGGTGGAGATTGGCTCCAAGGTGGTATCTCTACGGAAGTAGATTGTCCAGTCTTCCTTCTGAGGAGTGGCTGGTGGATTTGAACCACCAGACTTCTGGTTAGCAGTCAAATGCCTTAGGCACTACGCCACCAGAGCTCCCTATTATAAAAAATATGCACCATAAGTGCACCTGTATTGTAAGTCACCTATTGTTAGCTTCCATTGTCACCACCTTCACTCATGCACAGTGGAACAAAACACTGCCTGGTCTGGTCCTGTGCCAGCCCCATGATTGGTTGTGGATTGGATAGTTGTGATGAGTAGGGTTTTTGCTGGCTGATTTTTGGAAGTAGATCGCCAAGCCTTTTTTCCTACTCTGTCTTAGTCTAAGAGTTCCCTGAAATCTGTTCATCATCATAGCAAAACCCAAGCCTCCACTGATGGACAGGTGGTGGCTGCACTTGAAGTGCATTGTATGGGAATCAAATCCAACTCTCCTGCATGGAAGATAAGAATCCTAGCACTGAATTATCAATGTCTCATTGTAAGTCACCTAGTTAATGGTATGTACTGCGTATCTGTGAGGCACAGGCCCATAGGCTGAGGGGAAAGAAAATGTTTAGTAAAGTTACTGGCAGATATGGAGTTAAAGAGAGTTGTCAGTTGGTTTCTGAGTGATTGAGGAAGCTTTCTGGGAGGAGTTTCCTGGTTCAGAATAGAAGCCAGCTTGATGTAGTAGAAAGAACACTGGCTATGGAATCAGCCTGATCTGAATATCATGTCTACCTCTGGCACATCTAGCTGAGAGGTCTAGGGTACTCTTCTCGGTATATAAGCCTTAAGAGGGTGACCAGTGAAGTAATGTATATAAATGTATATAAAGGCCTGACATATGAGTCAGAATCTAGAAGGATGATCTATGGAGGAAAAGAGTAAGGAAATGTATTCAAGAAAAAAGGAAACAAAAGAGAGAGGAGACACAGAGCCTAGGGATTTGTCCTTGATATCAGGTTAGGTGAATGTAGTGATGGAAAAGGGAGAAGATTAGAGGCTTTCAAACTTGTGTATGGGAGTTTAACCTTGGTGCTCATGATGCACTGAGAAGACAACAACATCTAGAGTCATGGAGTCAAGCTGAGCCACAACTTGCTAGTTTTGTGACTTTGAGAAAATTACTGCACCCTTCTGAGCCTTTGTTTTCCGTTCTGTAAAATGGAGATAACAGTACCCAGCTCATAAGGTTGTTATTGTTATAGGACAAGGGAGTTCTATCCCATGTGTGAATAAGTCAGCCTACTAGGCACCAGAGTGTGGGTGAAAGAAAAGTGATTTATTGAGGTGCAGCACATCAAGAAGCCAGGGGAACACTCCGACATCTGACTCTTTGAGTCAAAACTTGAATAACAATTTATAGGGTTCAAAAATGAGAAAATTATACATATTCAATAATTTCTGGTAAATCTAATGCATATTCAAAGCAAGGTGGGGACTTCTTTTGGACAGGAACTGGCTTTTGGACCCCTCACTTCCAATTATCTTCTCTGAACTTTAGGTTGGTGCAGTTTGGTTCCTTCTGGTCTTCTGACAGCACCTTTGTTCCAAAGCTTCTCTTTACTGTGCATTCTTGGGGGACAAAACTGGCTAAAACTAGTTCTTGTCTTTTCCTTAGACTCATATCTTCCTGGTTCCTGCAACATACAATGATTAAACCAAAAACCAAACTCACTGCCGTGGAGTTGGATCCGACTCATAGAGACCCCTCCTTGGGTTTCTGAGGTGGTATCACTACGGAAGTAGATTGTCCAACCTTCCTTCCAGGGAGTGGCTGGTGGGTTTGAACCTCCAGCCTTCTGGTTAGCAGTCAAATGCCTTAGACACTATGTTACCTGAGCTCCACACAGTGATTAAGTACAGGCTAACACAATGGTTAAGCACAAGCTGACACAGTGATTAAGCAAAAAGGGAGGAGGTTTAGAAACTCAGTCTTTACAGTACTAACTGAGTAAGGCTCAAATGAGTTAATATGTATAAAGCTCTTAGGAAACACCTGTCACATGGTTAGTAAGAATAAACTATTTTTAAAAAATTCATACCCTGGGGATAATTATAATTCCTCACAAAACTATAAAACCAACTACAGTGAGGATTAAATGAAATAATGATGGTAAAGCCTGTTGAGGGTGTTTTTTTTTTTTTTTTTTTTTTGTTATCTTGAATGAATGGAGAGTTTCCTTAGCCTAGGAAGAACTTTGAGTAATTCATTCTTTCAGTTGTCAACCAAGCAATACTTACTGAGAGCCTATTAGGTGCCAGACACTGGTAAATAGATAATTGTTAGTAAAATAGCCACATGCCCCTACCCTTACAGAGGTTATCGTCTAAAGGATATAAAATGAGAGTTTTACCACACTCACAAACTTCTTCAAGTGCCTCTTGGTGGGTAAAATTGATTCAGTCTAGAAAATTCTAGAATATAGAACTGTTCAGTTAGTTAATGATTTAGTGCCTAAGGCATTTGACTGCTAACCAGAAGGCTGGCAGTTCATATCCACCAGCCGCTCCTCTGAAGGAAGGCTGGGCAATCTACTTTTGTAGTGATACCACCTCGGACAGTATCACTTGATACCAAGGAGGGGTCACTATAAGTCGGATCAGACCCCATGGCAGTGAGTTTGGTTTTTTTGGGGTAGTACTGAGCTCTGGTGGCATAGTGCCTAAGGCATTTGACTGCAAACCAGAAGGTGAGTGGTTCAAACCCACCAGCCACACCACGAAAGGAAGACTGAGCAATCTACTTCTGTAAAGATTTACTGCCCTGGAAACCCAAAAAAGTCACTGGCATTGAGTCGTTTCTGACTCATAGTGACCCCTTCTTGGGTCTCCTAGGAAGTATCTCTACGGAAATATGTTGCCCAATCTTCCTTCTGAGGAGTGGCTGGTGGGTTTTAACCACCAGCCTTCTGGTTAGCAGTCAAATACCTTAGGCATTATGCTATGAGTCAGAATGGACTAGATGGCAGTGAGTTTTTTTTGTTTTGCTTTGTTTTTTGAGTTAGTACTATGCTTAAGGAGCTCTGGTGGTTCAGTGGTTAAGGTGTTTGCTGCTAACCAAAGGTGAATGAGTGGTTTGAACCCACCAGCAGCTCCATGGAAGAAATATGAGGCAGTTGGTTTTCATAAAGATTTACAGCCTTGGAAATCCCATAGGGTTGCCCTGAGTTGGAATCAACTCCATGACAGTGATTTTGGTTTGGTTTTGGAGTACTGTGCTTGACAATCTTACTTAGTACTGAAGGCAAATGGATAGCTACACTGGAGTCTGGGTAATTCCTTCAACAGCAAGGCCCAGAACCATTGTAAAAGTGGGCCCAGCCTGGGGATGGGGATGAAACCTCCCTAGAATTTGCTTAATACTAGTTGCCCCATCCTAGCACAATTAGTAAGGTTTTCTCTTGAGCCTTCTGAAATTGAACTAAATTTGCTCTGGAGGTGGATGGGAAGGTAGAAGAAATGGGAATGGACAATGGGAAGGAGAGATGGAGAATTTTGACTATGACTCATATCTTAGACACATATTCTTACTTTGCCTTCAGCTTCTTTGATGCCAAAAGATGTATGAGTGAGGGGTGCTGGGAGTGGAGGACATATCTAATGATATGTTTGGTGGAGGCAGAAATAATTGGGAAAGGCGATGTCAGGTCTTTTTTCCAAAGTGCTAAAGAAAATTGGAATTAACACTAGCTAATAGTTGTTGTTGTTATGTACTATTGAGTCGGACCCAACTCATAGTGACCGCTCCTTGGGTTTCCAAGGCAGTATCACTACACAGAAGTAGATTGCCCAACCTTCCTTCCGTGGAGTGGCTGGTGGGTTTGAACCACCAGCCTTCTGGTTAGCAGTCAAGTGCTTTAGGCACTACGCTACCAGAGCTCCCACTTGATATTTGTAGAGCACATAATGTGGGGTGGACACTGTTCCACGCCCTTCACATATATTAACTTTATCCTCACAAAAACCCTGTGAGACAAGTGCTATTATCGTCATCCTCAATTTTCTAAAACACAGAAGGGTTAGAATACTTAACCAAGGCCACAGTGCTATTAAGTGGTAAAGCTGGGATTTGAAGCTCAGGTAATCTAGTTCCAAACTTTACATTCTATCCACTATGTTTATGTAATCTGTGCTTCAATTTACCCACCTGTACAATGAGGGGATTGGACGGGTTTATCTGTAAGAGTCTTTCTATCTTTGGCACTCATTATTTTTCACATAAATGTGTTTCTGAAGTTCTAGGCTAAATGAAAAAAAAAGTTTTCCCAAAATGTCAGTGATTTCCATTCAAAGTCCCTGAGAAGGAGGGAAAGGGAGCCCAGTCTCAGGGAAAGGAGACTGTACTGGTCATTGGTCCTCTAAGCAGCCCCTAGGGCCTGAGAAAAGCTGGAGGCTTGAGAAGCTCTGGGAGCCAGGACCTGGCCTACATTTCTAAGTCACCAGTAACAATAAAAAGCAGCAGCAGCTCTGGCCATCTGTGCTGGTATTTGAGGTCAGAGGTTTCACAATGGGGTGGGAGAGTGGAGCTTCTTGACCCTATCCCTCTGGCCAGGTCTTGAACTACTTCTGCTGCAAAGTTGGGTTCAACTGGCAGTTCAATACCTGGGGCTGCAAAGAGAGTAGGGGAAGTCTTGCAATTGGGGAATGGGAATTAGGACCATGAAAAGGCGTGTAGACTGACATCCTCTGGCCTTTCCTCTACCCTAGGCTGGGTGAGGGAGCTCTGGTAGTGTAGTGCCTAAGGCACTAGGAGTCAGGTATGAATTATCACTATGAGTCAGGTATGAATCGATGATGCATAACAACAAAAACAACAACAGGCTGGGTGATCTTCTGGGGCCTTGAAAGGAGATGGTATAATATATATGTAGTAGCTGGAAACAGGTCATTAATCTACTAGCCCAGATTCTGTCTCTTCTTCTCCTCTCTGAACCTCAATTTCTCATCTACAAAATGGAGAGAATACTCCCTATTTCATAATTGATCGCAAAGATGACATAAGTTAAAGGGCCTGCTATATAGTAGGTGCTCAGTAAAAATGAGTTACATTTGAGATAGCTGACTGGTTGTTCTGTGTGACCTTGGGCTGGTCACTTGGATTCTCAGCTTACTCATCTGTAAAATCAGGAGAATTTTTGCATACTATTCCCTGTAGGCCCTACCTGAGGAGAGACTAGAATTGAGGACATCATGTGGATGCAAAAAGATGGTATAAAACACTGATGTTACTATCCTGAGATTCAGAAAATGAGTTGTTTTGAATATTCCCCAGCTCATCCTACTCCTATCTCTATACTCACCCCTGGTCAGACTAGTTGAGTTGAAAAGAGGTTTCACCCTACCCTGGAACCACTGTGTTCCTCCCCTCCAGCCCCATCCTACACTCATTTTCTTTAAGGCCACTCTCTCTGCAGGACTCCCAAGCTCTGGGCAGGAATAAGGGTCCCTGCTGGGTGGTAGGAAAGTCAATTCTTCAGGATATGACTTTCCAGAGATTATCCAGAGAACACCTGGGTATTAGAGCTGCTTATTTACTCCCTTGTCCAGCTTTTGGCCTGCTGTGGAGGAGGGAAGGATAGTAGGGCTTGAGGCTGGAAAACACTGGGGGGAAGAGGACACCAAAGGCCTGTAGGGGATGGGCTGGGTCAGAGCTCTGCAGACAGCTCTGAAGTCCAGGTGTGAGTTTTAGGGGTGAAGAGGTTCTTTCAGGACTGGCAGGAAGGAATTAAGGTGAAATAAGCCCAATACAGCAGACATTTCCATAAATTGCCGTGGTGTGACTTACAAAATGATATGCGGATCAGCATTCCTGAGGCTACAAGTTGGGTGCCCTTTTTGGGGGTGGATGATTGGGTATTAGATTATAGTAGTCCTAGTGTGTAAGAATGGAAAGTCAGGCCTTCTGAGATGAGCCACACACTCCATGCTAGTAAGAGACAGCTTTCACAGGGAGTTTGGGAGCCCATGTGCTCAGACACAGAAAGGAGATAGGCTCTCTGGGGATTCCTCAAAAGGGAATTCTACAAAGGCCTTCTAGAAATCATTTATTTCATTGCCCTTTTCCCAGCTAGGATTGTTTCTCACCTTCTTTCTTCTGATGCAAGGACAAGAATTGTCAGGTTCAGTTGTAGAATTCTCACCTTCCATGCAGAAGACCCAGGTTTTATGTTATACTGCCTCCTTCTCACAAGCCCCCAGAGTATCCCATCTGTTAGTGAATGCTTGTGTTGCTATGATGCTGAACAGGTTTCAGTGGAACTTTCAGACTAAGACAGGCTAGGAAGAAAGGCCTGGTGATCTACTTCTGAAAATCAGCCAATGAGAACCCTATGGATCATAGTGGTCTGATTCACAATTGATCATGAGAATGGCACAGAACTGGGCAGTACTTGGTCCCATTGTGCATGGAGCCACCATGAATGGGGGCCCAACAATAAGAATAACACTTAAAATTATAGACAAGAAGTCTGAGGTGCAGGAAAGAAGTTGGTCAAAGGCACACGTTCAGGTCCAGAATGCCTGTGTTGGCCAATCCTACTCTAAACCAGGCCTCCTCTGCTCTTTTCAGGGAAGCTATTTGTGTCCTGCATGGTCATAGCACCCCAGCAGTCATCTTACACTGAACATTAGCATGTATTTCCAGGCCACTAGGACAGAGTTGAAAAGGGCTACCATGACACCAATGCTCCAATTTAGGACCTGGTAACAGGTTAAATCCAGCTTCAGCCCACACACTGTCTGTCATATACCCAGCTGTCTCCATGCTGGACTGTAAGCTCCTCTAGGGACCCAACCTGTGTCTTATCTACTCTTGTGTCTAGTGACAGCCTGGCCCAATATAACCCCTGTTCTAGGCCTAGCCTAGAGAAAGTTTACTGAGCATATAGAACACACATGCACACTGATGCACATAAAAGTGGACAAACTCACTCTACCCAATTCTTAGCTGAGAGACCCCAAGAGACAGGAATCAATTCCAGAGGAGTCTGATGAACCTGCCCAGTGGTCATAATCTGTGATGTAGAACACAGGCTGGGCCTGGAGGTGGCAGGAACTCACTCTGGAAGGAGAGAGGGCTAGGCCATGAATAGAACTGTGTGGTCCAGCTGAGAGGGCTGGGGGAGACTGGAATGTGAAGAACATCCTCTTATGACTGTG
Source organism: Orycteropus afer afer (assembly GCF_000298275.1). NCBI lineage: Eukaryota > Metazoa > Chordata > Mammalia > Tubulidentata > Orycteropodidae > Orycteropus > Orycteropus afer. The sequence goes on from NW_006922557.1 coordinate 409,241, forward strand.
GCCCCAGGCCTGGCCTGTGATACATGGTTGGCCAGGGGCTGAGGGGAGCAGAGAAACCAGGCAAGGAAAGGATGAAAAGTCTCTCCAGACCTCCCTCAGATGACAGGGTAAGGACTGATCCCAAGTCAGGCAGGCTGAGCAGAAAGGATGCTGAGTAGAGTGAGCTCTATCCTATCCATTTATGTCTGAGAACTCCTTGAATCTAAATAAAGCCTACCAGTAGCCTTTTCAGCTTGTCTCCAAACTACCTCTCTCACACCTCCCTACTTGTCATCCAGCAATCATCTGTTTTTATCTCTCCTTTGGTTCTGGCTCTCTCTTTTTCACTCTTTTTAACATACTTCCTTTTTTCTCTCAGAAATTTCTGATCTTTTTCTGTCTGGCCACTCTATCTTCCACTAGACTCCAAGCTCCTCAAGGGCAGGGACCACATTTTGTTCTGCATCTGCAGGTCTAACAAAGTGCTTATTGGGCATCTCTGAGCAGATGCTTCACATGCGCCTCAAATCCAAAGGCCTGAAATAAGATTCATTAAAAGTGAAGACTCCCTTTCCACCTACCTCCAAATCATTCCCTTTTCTGTGTTCATGATCTCAGTCAGTAACACCATTGTTCATCCGATTGCTCAAGTCAGAAACTTTGGACTCATCATTGACTCCTCTCATCCTCCCATGTCCTATCATTTACTTTAGTTCTACCATGAAAATAGCTTACATATTGTTTCCCTTCTTTCTATCTCAAAGGCCCAATTTCAAACCTTACTACTACTTTGGTCTCCTTGTCTCTTGTCTTACCTAACTTCCCATTCATAATCTATTCTTCACTTTAGAGTAACATTCTGAAACATAAATCTCACTATGTTACCATTCTGGTTAGACACCTTCAATGGCTGTTCTTTAGAGTCTGGATAAAATTAAAGCTCCATAACATGACTGTGGTAGTTAAAGTTGTATGTCAATTTGGCTGGGTCTGGTTGAGTGGCTGGGCAACTAGTGGTAGTTATTCCCCATGATGAGACCGGCAATCAACTCCATGGTGGGATCTACCACAAGCAGCTGAGTAGCTGCTTTAGGGATGTAGTCTGCTTAGAAAGCATATAAGAAATAGCTTTGGGAATGGTCTCTAGCTTATGGCACATTGAACCCTGCATGTAGCTATGTCGTTCGTTGTTTAGCAGCCTGCCATGCTCTGCCGACCTTGGGACTTTCAATGGACTTAAATTACTGGCCTGCCGTATGGTTTGGTAACATTGGGACTATGTCTTTTTACTTGTTGATCTTGGGTTTCTTAGCCTCAGCAGCCAGCAGCTGAGTGAAGAAAAGCCTGCAGCTTCAGTGGGCCGGGAGCAGGAGGCAGAACTGAGGGGCTTTCACCCAGTCTCTAGAGTCTGACACTTTGAACTTGGACTTAAAGCCTCCAAATTGTAAGAATAAACTCCTGTTTGTTAAAGCCGTCCTGTTTGTGGTATATTTCCTGTCATAGCGGTACTAGGTAACCAGAACAATGACCTACAATAACCTTCATGATCTGATTCCTACCTGCCTCTTCAGACTCATTTCTGCTCTTCATCCAGATTACTCACAGTTGTTTAAACCACATGCTTTGACACATCCTTGCTCTTTACATGTTCTTTCTTCTACCTGCTATGATCTTTGCCCCCTTGTCAGCCTGATGAATAAAGTTACTCATCCTTCAAGACCTATTCCAAATACTATCTCCTTCATGAAAATCCTCATGGCAATGCATGCTTATTACCAGCAATTAATTACCCTATCTGCCAGATTCCTACAAGGGTTTATTTGCTCCAATAGCATACTCATATTACATTGTGAATATTTATGCATAAGGCTGACTCCTCCATTTGGCTGTGTATAGATCAGATTTCTCTGAATCCCTTAATACCTATCACAAGACCTGGCCCTGAGAAGGTAATTAGTGAATGAATGAATGAATGAATGAACCAACTGCTGTGTGGAAAGATTATCATCATTAATCTTGATCTTCCAGAATAGTTTCTGTAACCACTGCACTCCTGCCTCTTGAGTTGAGAACCCTCAAGTAAGAGGAATATCTTCTGTAGCAGAACTCTCTGATAACAAAAGTTCATATCTCATATTGCTGTGAAAGCCTTTCAGCTTCCAAAATAGCACCAGGATCAAGGTAAAAACAGTAGAACTCACGGTTCTGGCCCCATCCAGTTTATCTTGGACCCCAGAGAGAAAAGAATAGGATGCAATTAAATTGGGAGCTCCATAGACCTGAACTTTAGCCTTGATTCTGACATTTACTAGCTATGTGACTCTAGGTAAGTCATTTCACTTCTCTGGGACCCATTTTCCTCATGTGCCACATGAGAATGATCAAAAAGAATGTTTCTGACAGTCAAACAAGATCACTTTTTTGTGACTTGTAAATCACTGTTTAAAATTAAGGCTTAATTGGCTCCTGAACTATTTTTAATTCTGTGATATCTATGATGGATTGAGGGCCTGGTGGGAGGGGAGGAAATTTAATATGACTAAGGGCAGGCCTACAAAGTAACTGTCTGTTCTACCCATCCTAATATCCCAGAATTGCCACATTGAGGACCTCACAGAGAGCTGCTTCCTCCTTCTTTACCACTCCCTCATCCTTTCTCCTTTTGTTCTTACCCTTTTGCCCACTTGCTTAATCAGAGTTCTACTTTGTAGGTTTGTAAGGTAATTTCTTATCTGTCCCTCCTCTGGCCATTTCTATCTCATCTCTAGACATTTCCATCTTGCTCATATTAACATCCTTCTAGGACCTTGCAAGTGAATACTTAAGGGGACACCACTCACATCTCCTCTGTTTTGTGGCCAGTAGTGAGTTGAAGATTCATCAGGTTGTCTTGTGGTCTACAAGGATGGATCTGACTTTTAGTCATTTAAGGGGTGATGTACAGCTAAGACAAACCTCTTAAAGCAAAGAATCATCATGGTCAAGTATCTGTACCTGGCAGCAGTCAATGTGTTGGGGGTAAAAGAGATAACAAATACTATGTCAATTCCTTCCTTGGTAACTTTTGGTTGATTTAGAGTCTGATTTTCATAAACACAGGAGAATAAGCAACAAGGTCCTTTCACTTCTAAGAGGAACTCTACCTTTCTCCCTACTTCCCTCACTCTCTTCCCAATTCCTCCCTCCCTCCTTCCCTTCCTTTCTTCCTTGATTTCTTCCTCCCTCCTCCTCATTCCTTTTTTCATCCTCTCTTCCTCCCCCACTGTGACCTCTGCCATCTTCCCATCTTTCCTTCCCTGTTTTTAAAAAACTAATATGTATTGTGTTTTCAGAGAAGGTTTACACAGCAATTTAGATTTCTATTTAACAATTTCTAAAAAGAAATTTTTTCAGTGACATTGGATACATTTTTCACAAGGTGTGAACATTCTCTTCGTTTCTGTTCTGGTTATTCCATTTCCATTAATCTAGTTCCTCTGCCCACTTACGTTTTCATCTTTAAGTAATTGTTGACTGTTGGATCTCATATAAATGTTTTTTAAAGGAGCACAGTATTTAGGAGTGATATTCATTATTTTGTGAGCGAGTTTGTTTTTTAACTACAGCGTGAACTCAGGGGTTAGTTTCAGTTCAACGTTGGAAGAGTATTTCAGGGCAACAGTCTTGGGGAGCTGTCCAGTCTCAACTAGTCCAGTAAATTTTTTTTTTTTTTAAGAATTTGAAGTTCTGATCCACATTTTTCTCTCATTCTTTTAGGGCCTATCTATTGTGGCCCTGTTTAAAATGGTCAATAGTGGTAGCTGAGCATCATCTAATTCTAATCTCAGGGTAGGTGAGGCTGTAATTCTTGTAGACTATTTGTCTGGCAGCCTAGTTTCTTTTTTTAATCTTTGATTTCCATCTTTCTCTTTTTCTCTGGACAAGTAGTGACCAATAGTTGTATCTTAGATGGCCACTCATAAACTTTTAAGACCCTGGACACTACTCATCAAGGATGTGAAACATAACTTTATGATTGATATTATGCCAGTTGACCAAGATGTTCCATGCAACTATGGTCCTAAGTCTTCAAACCCAGAAATCCAATCCTGCAGAGTGTTTGATGATTTCTAAGAAATATCTGCCCCATATGTGTCATTGGGAGCTCTGGTAGCATA
>NW_006922557.1:414462-415979 GCF_000298275.1 Orycteropus afer afer
TAGCGATGCTGTGTCTGTTAGTAAAGAGGGCCCTACTAATCCGTGGTGTGAGGTGGCAAAATTAATACGTGAAATAGCACCACCAATAGATCAAGTACTTGTGAGAAGTGACACTCTGGGTGATCAGATATTTGATACTTTTCTGCAATTTTGTCAGAATGAGGAAGCTGGTTGGTTGGTCCTACTTGCATTAGACAAAGTAGTGAAAGAGCGAGATGAGCTCAAAGATGCTGAGTCTCGGCTAAAGCACCACATAAAAGACCTCAGTGTTTCCAGTTGTGCTGTAAAAGAAAGCCTTATATCTTCTATCAACAGAACTGATATTGCTGAAAACCAAACCCAGAGTCTTATTGTAAGGGTGGCTGAATTACAATACCAGCTAAATTGCCAATCTAGAATGGGGTCTGACATTAAAGTGAGGGCATTGATTGGAAAAAAAATGGGATCCTGAAACCTGGAATGGAGACATATGGACAGATAATCAGGAAGATCAGGATATGGAGCCTGTAAATTCTGTTGAATCCCTCCCATCTGAAAGGATTACTGTAAAACCATCATCCCCTCACCCTCAGTTTGATGGGACTAGCCAAACCGGTCTTGCTGGGTCATTGTCTGAGGCAGAGGCCATGGAAGACATTCTTGAATGCTCTCAAGAACTGCCTCAAGCACCTATTGTTGCTGCTAGATCGATAACTAAAGTGAAGTCCAAGCGAGCCCCAAAAGGTGAAATAGAAAGTGTGACTGAGGAGGTGGTACACTATACCTGAAAAGACCTACTTGATTTTGCTAACATGTACAGACAGAAACATGGAGAATGTGTAGGGGAATGGCTACTGAGGGAGTGGGATAATGGTGCAAGGAATGTAAGATTGGATCAGTCTGAGTTTATTGATTTAAGCCCACTAAGTATGGACTCTTCATTCCATGTTTCAGCTTGAGAGGTTAGGAAAGGATCTAATAGTTTATATGGTTGGCTTACTGAGACATGCATTATGCGGTGGCCTACCTTAAGTCAAGTTGAAGTACCAGACCTGCCTTGGTCTAATGTAGAAGAAGGTGTCCAGAGGCTTAGGGAAATTGGTCTGTTAGAATAGATTTATCAGATTAGACCCCTAAAGCCAGAAACAGAGTGTCCAGAAGACACTCCTTTCACCAGTACGGTGAGCAATAAATTTGTGAAGGGAGCTCCAGCATCCTTGAAGACTGCTGTGATTGCTATTTTATGTAAACCTGATTTGACAGTGGGAACTGCCCTATTGAACTAAGACACTTAACTACAATGGGTCTGATTGGACCCCGTGGTAGTAGGGGTCAAGTAGCAGCAGTTATTCGACAAAGGCAAGGTGGGTGTGGCTACCATAACAGACAGTAGAGTCAGAACAGTAATCAGAATAGTCTGACACGTGTGGAATTATGGCATTGGCTACTTGCTCATGGTGTTCCTAGTAGTGAAATACATGGCAAGCCTACTAAATATTTACTTGATCTGTATATACAGAAGAATTCTTGGTCACGTG
>NW_006922557.1:417165-417796 GCF_000298275.1 Orycteropus afer afer
CTTCCACAAGACATCACACTGGTCCATTGTATTGATGACATTATGCTGACTGGACCTACTAAAAAGAAGTATCAATGACTCTAGACTTATTGGTGAGACATGTGCATGCTAAGGGTTGGGAAATTAACCCAACAAAAATTCAGGCACCGTCCACCTCAGTGAAATTTCTAGGGGTCCAATGATGTGAGGCATGTAGAGATATTCCTACTAAGGTGAAGGATGAGTTATTGTATCTGGCTTCCCCCACAACTGAAAAGGAGACACAACATCTGGTGGGCCTCTTTGGATTTTGAAAGCAACATATCCCTCATTTGGGTGTGTTGCTGCAGCCTATTTATCAAGTGACTCGGAAAGCTGCTAGTTTTGAGTGGGGCCCAGAACAATAGAAGGCTCTGCAACAGGTTCAGGCTGCCGTTCAGGCTGCTCTGCCACTTGGGCCGTATGATCTGGCTGATCCAATGGTGCTTGAAGTGTCTGTAGTAGATAGAGAGATGCTGTTTGGAGACTTTGGCAAGTCCCTATTGGTGAATTTCAACACAGACCCTTGGGGGTTTTGGAGCAAAGCCCTGCCATCCTCTGCAGATAACCATTCTCCTTTTGAGAAACAGCTTTTGTCTTGTTACTGGGCTTT
>NW_006922557.1:419917-422397 GCF_000298275.1 Orycteropus afer afer
GAAACCCAAGGAGGGGTTGCTATGAGTCAGGTCTGGCTCGATGGCACATAACAATAACAACTACCCTGCCACTTGTCTGTCAGTTTGTCATACTGTGTTGACTTGCATAGTTCTGTGATGTTGGAAGCTATGCACTGGTATTTCAAATACCAGCAAAGTCACTTAATGGTGGACTGATTTCAGCAGAGCTTACAGACCAGGACAGACTAAGGAGGACTTGGTTATCTACTTCTGAAATAGTTGGCCAGTGCCATTTTCAAAATGGTGTCTCACCAGTGAGCAGCATCTATTCCCTCTGGCATCTAAGGGCTTGAAAAACCAGGTACAACAGTTTGAATTAGGAATTTTGGTACTCTGAACAGCTCACGGAATCAGAGTGCACCAAACACAGAAGAACAGAATTAGAGGAAAGGCACAGGGAAATTATTTAAGAAAGAGATACCTGACAGAGGATGGATGGACACCTGAGAGAGGCCGTTCGAAACTCCCTGGAGGCAGTCACTGACTGGCGGGTGAGGGTGGCCACCTGAGATCCCTGAGCCAAGAAGGAAGACACCTTATAGCAGCATACCAGTGACCACTCCAATATTCCAGTGGGCAGCAGCAGGGACTTGCCTCCAGCAGCTGATTTCGTCGGTAATTTGGGTCATCTGGGTTCAGGCAGGCATGGGCACCACTGCTGATATTCAAGCGGAGAACTCACAGTTGTGCCAGGAAGGTGAGTCCCTCCCCTCCCAGCGCATCACAGAGTGGGCTTGGATCAGACCAGGAGACATTGTGCTTATCTTTGTCACAGATATCGGGACTGCAGGTCACTAGGGGATATTCCCCCAACTCCAACACAGCTGAAATTGTGTGCGTCTTTGGCGCCGCAGGTGGGCGATATCAAAGACAAACTCCAGAGCCAGCCATTAGTGGTCTGGCAGAATTGCGTCAGTGCCACAGGCAGACGGGGCAGGGAGAGCGAAGAAACAGCCGCTGAGTGCGGTCCCGGGAATTTTGCCTTGGAGCCATTCTTTGGCACTGTGGAGCCATGGAAGCGGGGTTTGTGAGTGTGCCTGAAACTGGAGGAAAGTTGCGACACCCTAACAATAGAAATCTTTCCTGAGGTTGAGCTGCGGTCTTGTAAATAAATACGCCATCAATAAAAGCCTGCTCAAAGCCCTAGAAACCGACCCTAGCAACACAAAGCTTTCCTTCTTCTGCTCCCACATTCTCTGCCAATAATTTCACTCATTCAATAGAAGAAACCATATTCAGCCAATTACCATAAAACCTTCCACTTTGAACTCTAAACCCTCTCTACAACAAATAGAAACACATTTCCACACTCCAAACAGTGATTCCACCATCACAAAGAAAACAGCAGAGCAACCGAACGTACCTGAATCAATAATAAAATAAAATACACCAGCTTTAACTTTTCAAAATATTAAACCATAAAACCAAGACAAAACAAATCAACATGTAACCAGCAGCTAGAGACAACCTAAAGAGACAGCACTCTACCAGATTCCAGGGGCTTAAGAAGAGATTCTGCTTTCCAGTAACCCCAACAACTCTCCCGACCTGTACTGCACGACTGAAAAGGTCCTAGTTTATACCTCCATTTTTTTTTTGTTTTTTTTTGTTTTCTTTCTTCATTATTCTCCTTCTCTACCTTTTTTCTCTTAGTGCTGGATCTCCAGATATTGCAGGTTTACCTATTTTCTTCTTTCCTATCCTTTTTCTTATTTTTGGCTACTGTTCCTGTGTGATCACATGGTATATTTTTTTTCCATGTGCTTTTAGCTTTTCCAATGGTTATTCAATTGTAATTTTGGCCTAACTGAGTGGGATACAGTAACAATCCCCATAAGATATGAGTACACCCACACCTCCTGCAACTTCACTTACTGAGCAAGAATTAGCACCTCCTTTTCCACCAATGGGCCAACGATAAAAAACTACCAAGAAGAGCCTGAATTGCCCTTGGCTGCTCTTCACAAACAATTAACAGAGATCTTAATACAACACCACGATGCCTCGGAGAAAACAGACCATCACAGTCCACACAAAGAAGCAGGATAAAGTGGTAGAAACAAGGGAACAGGATACAGACTCATAATACATCCCTGAGGAAGAAGCAGCATTGGAACTCTCTGAAAAGGAATTCAAAAAAATTATATTTAGGTATCCTCAAAGGATTGAAAGACAGACCTAAGAAATCACAGAAAAAACCTTAGAAGAATTTGGAAGAAAATACAAAAACAAAATGACAAAATAAATGAAAAATTAGAAATCATTCTAAATCTACAGATAGAAATCCAGAACATTGATACTCTATTGTTAGAAATAGATAACACATTGGAAAAGCAAAGGGGTAGAATTGATCCAATGGAAGACAGAATTAATGAGATTGAAGACAAATACCTGAATATGTCTTTGGAAAGGGATCAATCAGAAAAAAAAAAAATCAAAACAAAATGAAGAAAGCCTAA
>NW_006922557.1:437390-439938 GCF_000298275.1 Orycteropus afer afer
TGTTATTGTAATAGTCAAGGACATGTTTATCTATGGAAGGTCATTTTATTTTGTTGGTTACCAGGGGTGGGAGGGGAGGGTAGGAAACACTGTTAGATAGGTAGAGATAAGTATTGATTTGGGTGACAAGAAGGGCAGTGTATCAAATGGGAGTGATCAATATAGTGGCATTGAAGAAGAGAAAGACATAGAGAGGTACGTGGAAAGTACAGACAACAAAGATGAACCCTTTTGCGCACATAGTACGGCGTTGCCATTGAAGGCTAACATGAGTATATGGGTGGATAGATGGGTGGATAGACTGAAATATTAGGTATGTATATGAAGTGGAGAATGCACCCAAGAACATGTATAGGGTTGTCAGACAGTGGTCCAACAACTTTATGTGTATGATCTGAATTCCCAGGTGTATAATGGGGCTGACAAGGGGCAAGGTTGTGGTCACTTCTTGGTCATAGCCAGCTACCCAGAGGGACCAAGTAGTTGAACCTGTGGGCTCAGTACCCTAGTCACAGAGGGCATCAAGCTCAATTGGCATAACGTACTACACAAAATATTGTTCCACCTCCTACCGTGGTGAGTAGTGACTGGAATCTTAAAAGCTTTCAAGCTGCCATCTAGATGCAACAATGGGTCTCTCCTCATCCAGAGCCAAAAAGAATGAAGAAACACAAAAATTCATGGAAACAATTAGTGATCATGACTGGTACACCCTCCGATCTGCAGCCTATATGACTATGAGACCAGAAGAACTAGATGGTGCCCGGCTACTACTGTCAACCACTTGGAGGAAGATCTTTGTAGGTGATCTTAGATAGACAGGGAGAGCAAGTGGACAAAACTCAAAATAATTCGGGGGGAAAAAAAAGCGGGAAACAGGTTCCAGCAATGGAGCCTGGTGGAACCACTGAGACTGTAGCCCATAGCTGCCCTTCAGGTCTGGATTTGAACGCAGTCCTTTGGCTTCCAGCCAAATAATAGACAGGCATATGAGTTGAACATTTACCTGAGGTAGATACACTCCTTGGAGAGAACAAGCATGAGAGAAAGAAGGGCTAGTTATGTACAGGGAGACAGCTCAGGGTGTAGGTGTGCATGGAGTGATGGACACAGGGAAGAGGTAACTATCGGGAGGAAGTGGGAGGGGAGATGTTGCATTGTGGTAAATTTTGGTGAATGTCATGAGACAAAGTGTATGTGAACTCTGTATGGAAAGTGTATTTGCTCTGTGAATTTTCACCAAAATCACAATAAAAAGAAAAAAAAAGTTGGCCAGTGAAAACCTTATAGACAGCAGAAGAATACTGTCTGATATAGTGCTGGAAGGTGAGTGAGTGTCTCAGGCTGGAAGTCACTCAAAATATGACTAGGGAAAAGCTGCCTTGTTAAAGTAGAGTCAACCTTATGGATGTGAATAGAATAAAATTTTTGAGACCTTCATTTGCTAGTGTGTGGCATGAGTCAAAATAAGAAGAAACAGCTGCAAACATCCATTAGTACTTGGAACATGGAATGTATGAAGTATGAATCAAGGACATTTAGAAGTTGTAAAAAAGTAAAATAGAGTGCTTGGAGATGATATTCTAGGGATTAGTGAGCTGAAATGGATTGGTGTTGGCCATTTTGAATTGAATAATCATATATTCTGCTATACCGGGAATGGCAAATTGAAGAGGAATGGCACCACATATATCATCAAAAATAACATTTCAAGATCTACCCTGAAGTACAGTGCTGTTATTGATAAGATAATATACATATGCCTACAAAGAAGACCATTTAATACAACTATTATTTAAATTTATACATCAACCACTAATGCCAAAGATGAAGAAATTGAAGATATTTACCAACTTCTGAAATTGGTCAAACATGCAACCAAAATGCATTGATAATTATTAGTGATTGGAATGTGAAAATTGAAAATAAAGAAGAATCAGTAGTCAGAATATATGGCCTTGGTGATAGAAATGACACTGGAGATTTCATGATAAAATTTTGCAAGACCAAAGACATTCATTGCAAATACCTTTTTTTTTTTAACAATAAAAATGGTGATTATACACATGGACCTCATAGATGACATATACTGGAATCACCCTGCATCAGTGGAAAGAGACAATGGAGAAGCTCAATATCATCAGTTAAGAACAAGGCCAGGGGCCAACTGTGAAAAAGATCATCAATTGCTCCTATGCAAATTCAAGTGAGGAAAATTAAAACAAGTCAATGAGTGTCAAAGTATGACCTTGAGTATATTCCACCTGAATTTATAGATTATCTCAAGAAAAGATTTTACACATTGAACATTGAAAATCAAAGACCAGAATAGTTTGACATGGCATAAAGGAGATCATACATGAAGAAAGCAAAAGGTCATTAAAAAGACAGAAAAAAGAAGGAAAGACCAAAGTGGATGCCAGAAAAACTCTGAAACTTGCTCTTGAACATAAAGTAGCTAAAGTGAATGGAAGAAATGATGAAGTAAAAGAGCTGAAAAGAAGATACAAAGAGTGGCTCAAGAAGATAAAGTATTATAATGATATGT
>NW_006922557.1:440238-441284 GCF_000298275.1 Orycteropus afer afer
AAGCTGCACTAAAGGCATTGGTGAAAAACAAGGCTTCAGGAATTGACAAGATACCCATTGAGATATTTCAACAAACAGATGCACCACTGGAGGCACTTACTCATTTATGCCTAGAAATTTGGAAGACAGTTACCTGGCCAACTGACTGGAAGAGATCCATATACATACTAATTCCAAAGAAAGGTTATTCAACAGAATGCAGAAATTATTGGAAAAATAATATCACATGCAGGTAAAATTATGCTGAAGATAATTCAAAAATTGTTGCAGCAGTACATCAACAAGGAAGTGCCAGAAATTCAAACCAGATGCAGAGAAGGATGTGGAATGAGGGATATCACTGTTGATGTCATATGGTTCTTGGCCGAAATCAGAGAATATCAGAAAGATGTTTACTTCTGTTTTATTGACTATGCAAAGTCATTCGACTACGTGGTTCATAACAAATTGTGGGTAGGAATGTGAAGAATGGCAATTCCAGGACACTTAATTGTGCTCAGGTGGAACCTGTACATAGACCAAGAGGCAGCTGTTTGAACAGAACAAGGGGATACTGCGTGGTTTAAAATCAGGAAAGGTGTGCATCAGGGTTGTATCCTTTCACTATACTTATTCAGTGTGTATTTTGATCAAATAATTCCAGAAGCTGGATTACATGAAGAAGAACATAGCATCAGGACTGGAGGAAGACTTATTAACAACTTGTAATATGGAAATGATACAACCTTCCTTGTAGAAAGTAAAGAGAACTTGAAGTACTTACTGATGAAGATCAAAGACTGCAGTCTTCAGTATGGATTACACCTCAACATAAGCAAAAGAAAAGAAAAATATTCACAATTGGACCAATAAGCAATATCATGATAAAAACAGAAAAGATTGATGATGTCAAGGATTTCATCTTACTTGGATCCACAGTCAATGCCCGTGGCAGCAGGAGTCGGGAAATCAAACGATATATTGCATTGGCAAATCTGCTGCAAAAGACCACTTTGAAGTGTTACAAAGTAAAAAAATTGTTAAAAAGCACTTTGAAGAGTAAGGTG
>NW_006922557.1:441384-441884 GCF_000298275.1 Orycteropus afer afer
TTTGTTTGTTGTATGGATTTCCAGAAGAATGAAAACATCTTTCTTGGAAGAAGTATAGCCAGAATGGACCCTAGAAGGGAGTATGGAAGGAATTTGTCACACGTACTTTGACATGCTATCAGGAGAGGCCAGTCACTGGAGAAAGATGTCATGCTTGGTAAAGTAGAGTGTCAGTAAAGGAAGACCCTTAAAGAGATGGATTGACACAATGGGTGCAACCATGGGCTCAAACATAGTAATGAAAATGTGGATGGAGCAGGACTGGACAGTATTTTGTTCTATTGTATATAGGGTTGCTATGAGTCAGAACCAACGCGATGGCACCTAACAACAGCAACATAGCAATTACCAACAGGTCTTTTTTCTTGTGTACATTTTAGTGATATAATTTACCTTCATCAATCTTTGTACACTTCACCTTCATTTGGTGCTACCTTTCCCTTCACAAAAATGACAAATGTGTATCTGCCTACCTCAACCTATTCCTGGTAACCACTAAT
>NW_006922557.1:442804-443934 GCF_000298275.1 Orycteropus afer afer
TGCAGACTGTATTCTTCAATCTTCATCAGTAAGTGCTTCAAGTCATCCTCACTTTCAGCAAGCAAAGTTGTGTCATCAGCATATTGCAGGTTGTTAAAGAGTCTTCCTCCAATCCTGATGCCACATTCTTCTTCATATAGGCCAGCTTCTCAGATTATTTGCTCAGCATATAGGTTGAATAAGTATGGTGAAAGGATAAAACCATGACACACTCCCTTCCTGATTTTAAACTATGCAGTATCCCCCTGTTCTGTTTGAATGACAGCCTCATGGTCTATATACAGGTTCCTCATGAGCACAATTAAGTTTTCTGCAATTCCCATGCTTCTCAGTGTTATCCATAATTTGTTATGATCCACACAATCAAATGCTTTTCTATAGTCAATAAAACACAAGTAAACATCTTTTTGGTATTCTTTGCTTTGAGCCAAAATCCATCTGATATCAGCAATGATATCCCTTGTTCCACATCCTCTTCTGAATCCAGCTTGCATTTCTAGAAGTTCTCTCTCAATATACTGCTGCAACTGTTTATACTGCTGCAACGGTTTTTGAATTATCTTCAGTAAGATTTTACTTGCATGCAATATTAATGACAGTGTTTGATAATTTCCACATTCTGTGGGATCACCTTTCTTTGGAATGGGCACAAATATGGATCTCTTCCAGTCAGTTGGCCAGGTATATATATGTATATTAGATGCCTAAGGTATATAGTATATATATGTAGGAGTGAAATTGCTGGGTCATATGGCAACTCTGCCTCTAGGTTTTTGAAGAACTAACTGCCACACTGTTTTTCAGAATGGCTGTACTATTTTGTATTCCTACCACAATGGACAAAGGTTCCAATTTCTCCACATCCCATCCTTGTTATTTTTTCTCTTTTGTTTATATTTTTTATTTAAATTTTTTAATTTTTTTTAATTGTGATTTGGGTGAAGATTTACAGAGCAACTTCACTTTCCATACAGTAGTTCACATATACTTTGTCTCATGTCATTGACCACAGTTTACCACAATGCAACAGCTCCCCTCCCATTTCCTCCCCATAGTTACCTGTTCCCAGTATCCATCCCTCCATACTCTCCTGCCCCCTGAGCTCTCTCCCTGTGCATAAGCAGCTCTTC
>NW_006922557.1:448179-451360 GCF_000298275.1 Orycteropus afer afer
ATCTGGGGATAGGGCACTAAGAAAAAAAAAAGTAGGGAAGGAGAATAATAAATGAAGAAAAAAATTGGAAAATGTAAAAAGAGAAACAAGGAATTGGGTTAATCATGAGAAAAAAGGGGAAAAAGAAAAAAAGAAACAAAAAACCTTAAATTTTGGGAAGTCAAATTTCTACCAGGCACAGGAAAAGAAAAAATGCTGAAAACTGGGACCTGGTTTAGGGAAGATTAAGAATAATAACAAAAAGGACAAAAGTATTAATAAAATTAGTTGTTTTAAAACAAATATAAGCAAGCCAATCACCAGAAAAAAGAAAGCAAAAAAGAAGGAAAGAGAAAAAAGAAAAAAAAATCAGTGGAGGACATAGTCAGGGACCCAGGCTCTGTCTGAGCACACAGACAGTAATAGAGTTCCTGTAGGCCCAGAAGGTAGATGGGAGTGGGGGGTGGCCTCACCTCCATTCACCAAGCGGGTGTAGGGTATTGTAACAAGAAGAATGTCATACCTTTTCAGTCTTGTAGGCCCCAAGTGTCGTTGGGGTTGCTGGAAAGTAGAAGTGTTCTTAAGCCCCAGAAATCTGTGAGAGCACTGTCTCTTTAAATATCCACAATAGTCAAGCCACTTTTTAAACGTTCAATATGGCGGCGCCCTCCGGACCAGCAAAAGTCTACAGTTCAGCCCACCTTTCTTTTCACCTTCTCCATTTGTTCCCCAGCCACCGTGCACAGTCCTCCGTGCAGTCCCTGGCTAACAGGGTGATTTTTTTGTTAATTCTTAGGTCCTACCACCACTTGGGAATCTCCAAGCTGCCTGTGCCATCAGGATCGCTCAGGATCGCTGCCAGACCGCAGCTCCATATGTCTCCTTTTTTGGCATTTTCACTCAAATTCTTGTGCTAGTTGCGGTTTATTCCACTTCTATATCCTTCCCTTCAAGACTCAGGGGTCCAAGATTATCTTCTGTGTCTGTGTTAATTGGTTTTCCTTTTCTTTGTTGAAGACAGTCTGTGCAGTCTTTCTTCCTAGTCTGCCATCTTGCCAGAACCTTTTATTTATTTTTTTATCATTGCCATCCTAGTAAGAGTGAAATTGTATCTCATTGTGGTTTTGATTTGCCTTTCTTTGATGGCTAATGACACCGGTAATCTTTTCACGTGTCTGTTGGCCATTTGAATATGCTCTTTCGTGAAGTGTCTACTCATATCTATTGACCAGCTTTTCACTAGGTTATTTGTCTTTTTATTGTTAAGTTGTAGAAGATTTCTGTCTATATTTTAGATATTATAGACCCTTATCAGTTACATTATTCCCAGAGATTTTTTCCATATTTAGGTTGTCTCTTTACCTTTTTGATAAAGTCTTTTGATGAACATAAGTATTTAACTTTTATGAAGTCCCAGTTATCTATTCTCTTGCTCATGCATTCATTGTTGTGTTTGATAATCTAGCTATCATCTATCTATCTATCTATTTAAAATTTGCTATCAAAGCTTTCCTCCTATATTTTCTTCCAAGGACTTTATAATTTTAGATTTAACATTTAGGTCCTTGAAATATTTTAAATTAGTTCTTCTGTATGGTGTGAGATACAGAACTTCTTTCTTTCTTTCTTTTTTTTAAATTCCCTTCACCCAAGTTAATATGTGTCTACCGTATAGTTAGTGCTTTAACTTTCATCCCCTACCCACCGTTGGAAACCATCAAAGAACATTTTTTTTTTTCAGGGAACCCTTTCCTTGACTTTTTACAATAGTGGCTTCATACAATGTTTCATTTCTCCGCATATGGAAATGCAGTTTAACCAGCACCATTTGTTGAAGAGACTAACTTGGCTCCCTTGTTAAAAATAAATTGATCATAGATATTTGGATTTATTTCCTGATTATCAGTTCTATTCCATTGGTCTATGTGTTTATTAGTAAAGGAGTACCAAACTGTTTTGATTACTTTAGTTGTGTAATATGTTTTGAAGTCAGGAAGTGTGAAGCCTCCTACTTTGTTCTTCTTCAAATTTGCTTTTGCTATTCAGGGTCTCTTGTCTTTCCATATAAAATTGAGGATTATTTTTTCCATTTCTGTAAAGAATGCTGTTAGAATTTTGATCAGGATTGCCTTGTATCTGTAGATTACTTTGAGTAGTATGATATCTTGACTACAGTAAGTCACCTAGTCCATGACCATGGAATATCTTTTCATCTATTTAGATCTTCTTTGGTCTCTTTCAGCAGTGTTTCATAATTTCCATTGCATAAGTCTTTCACATCCCTGGGTAAATTTATTCCTAGATATTTTATTCTCTTAGATATTATAGGAAATGAAGGTGCTTTCTTAATGTCCTTTTCAGATTTCTCAATACTGGTGTATAGAAACCCAACTTATCCTGCAACTTTGCTAAATTCCTCTATTAATTCTAGAAGCTTTTTAGTAGACTCTTTGGGGTTTTCTATATATACAATCATATCATCTGCAAATAGGGATTGTTTTATCTCTTCCTTTCCAACTTACATGTCTTTTATTTCTTTTTCTTTCCTTATTTCTATGGCTAGGACTTCCAGTACAATATTGAATAGGAGATAGTGAGAGTAGGAATCCTTGACTTGTTCCCATTTGAAAGGAGAAATTTCTCAATTATTCTCCATTGAGTATAATGTTGGTTGTTGGTTTTCCATAAATACCTTTAATTATGTTAAGGAGTTTCCCTTTTATTCCTATCTTGTTAAGAGTTTTATCAAGAAAGGGTGATAGATTGATCAAATGCCTTTTCTGTATCAATTGAGATAATTATGCTATTCTTTTCTGTTTTTCTATTAATGTCATGATCCCACTTGATTATGATATATAATTCCTTTAATTCTTTCAAGACCTGTAGGAAATACAGGTGGTGCCCACATATATTTTCCATCTCTCGAGTTTAGTGAGAAGCTGCTATCCCACTTTTAGCTTGTACTGCTATCTGGTAGGACCCTGTAAAACTACGTGAATCTGAAGAAACAGGCCTTATCGCACCAAGTCCAGCACCAGAGACCTTCATATGTGTCCCACTAGTTGTATGTGTCCCATTGTTGTTTTTATGTGCTGTCAAGTCAGACCCGATTCATAGCAACCCCTCCTTGGGTTGCTGAGGCAGTATCTCTATGGAAGTAGATTGCCCAACCTTCCTTCAGAGGAGTGGCTGGTGGGTTTGA
>NW_006922557.1:451525-453373 GCF_000298275.1 Orycteropus afer afer
TGTTTTGTATTTTTCTTTCCTTGTGTTGTTTTTGTCTGGTTTGTGTACTAGGGTAATGCTAGATTCATAGAAAAAGTTAGAGAATATTTCTTCTTCCCCTAATTTTTGGAAGAGTTTGAATAGGATACATGTCAGTTCTTTTCTAAATGTCCAATAGAATTCCCCAATGAAGACTTTTACTTGTTGGGAGGCTTTTTGTTAGTGATTCAGTCTCTTCACTTGTTATGAGTCTATTGAGGTTTTCTACTTCCTTTTGAGGCAGTTTAGGTAGGTTGTGTGTCTCTATGAACTTGTCCATTCCATCAGTTATCAATTTTGTTGGAGTACACTTTTCATAGTATTCTGTTACAATCTTTAGTTCAGTTGGATAACTTGTAATTCCTCCACTTACATTTCTTATTTTGGTTATTTGTATCTTCTCTCTCTCTTTGTCAGCCTTGAAAGCAGTCTGTCAATTTTATTGACGTTTTTCTAAGAATAAACTTCTGGATTTGTTGATTCTAATATTTTCCTATTCTCTTATTTTTTTTCTGCTCTGATCTTTATTATTAATTTATTTTCTAGTAGCTTTCATTTCCTCTTCTCCCTTGTTCTTCAATCTGTAGTCTGAGACTATTTATTTGGGATCTTTCTCCTTTTATTGCTATAAATTGTCCTCCAAGGACTGATTTCATGGCATCTCATAAGTTTTAGTATGATGTGTTTTCATTTGCATTTAACTCCAGATATTTTGGGAGCTCTGGTAGTGTAGTGCCTAAGGCACTTGACTGCTAACCAGAAGGCTGGCAGTTCAAACCCACCAGCCACTCCTCAGAAGGAAGGTGGGACAATCTATTTCTATAGTGATACCACCTTGGAAACCCAAGGAGGGGTCGCTATGAGTCGGGTCCAACTCGATGGCACACAACAACAACCAGGTATTTTAAAATTTCATTCTTGATTTATTCCTTGACCTATCTTCCTTTCTTTTTAAAATTCTCTCTTTTCTTTAAATAATTTATTTTATTTACTTTTGCTTCTGTTGAAAATATGCACAGCAGAATATATAACAATTTTTACGTGTACACTTCAGTGACATTGATTGCATTCTTCAAGTTGTACAACCATTCTTACCCTTCTTTTCCAAGTTGTCCCCCCCCATTAGCATAAAGTCACTGCCCCTAAGGTTTCTATCTAAACTTTCTAGTTGCTGTTATCAATTTGATACCATATAGATAGTTCTTTAAAATAGCACAATAGAGGAACATTTTTGACACCTCTTGTATTTTATTCTGTGTCTTGAAAGATTTCCTTTATCTTCATTTTGGCCCCCCTACTGAAAAATTCATGTGAAGGGAATAAAGCTAAGTAATTGAGATAATACTGCTTTTTGAAATGGATGTAGTAGTGGAAACTGAAGATATAAGTAGCTTGTTTTGGAGACTTCCAGTAAGATAATGGAATAGGCAGACAAGCTATACAGATGCTCTTCAACAAAGAGAAGGAAAACAAATTGAAAGATACAGAAAATAATCCTGGAGCACTGAGCTTTGAAAGGAAGGACACGGAAGTGGATTAAACACCAAGTGGTAGGAGAACCTTAATGTAAACAGTGAGTAAAGAGACAAACAGAGCTGCAGACTGTCAGCTATCCTGATACCATGAACAGTTTGAATGTTTCCAAGTTGTGTTAAAACCTGAAAATTAACCTAAAAAATTAGCCCTGCTCACCAAGACCTGCATGGACAACTGCACTGGTGGCTGATGACTAAAAAGGGAAACAGCAAAGAAGGAGACAAACTGAGCTGTGGACTTTTGAATGTCTGGAGGGTGCAGCCATTCTGAATGTTTACAGGTGCTGGCCATTTT
>NW_006922557.1:458178-459163 GCF_000298275.1 Orycteropus afer afer
TTAAAGCGACAGTGCTGTTATTCAGATTCCAGGGAACTAAGAATAGGATCCATTTGCTGAGGACAGCACGGACATACCAGAGGCTGATGCCTGGAAAGAAGACAGTGGTGAGTGCCTAAGTAATGCCAACTAGGGTATAGAGGAGCGCAATACCCTGCTTACTCAGATGCATACAAACAAACAAAAAAAAATTGAAAATCTTAAGTGACTCACTGCAACATACAATCACCAATTGAAAATAAATAAAACAATGACACAATGTCTTGGAAACAACAGTCCATCACAGTCCACCCAAAGAAGCAAGATAAATCAGTAGAAGCAAGGGACCAGGATACAGACCCAGAATACATCCCTTAGGAAGAAGCAGCATTAGAACTCCCTGACAAGGAATTCAAAAGAATTGTATTTAGGTATTTTGAACAGATGGAGAAAGAGAGATCAAGGAAAACACTGACAAAACCCTAGAGCAATTATGGAAGACAATAATAGAACAAAATGACAAAATAAATGAAAAATTAGAAATGATACAAAATCTACAGATAGAAATCCAGAAGATTAATACTAAATTCTCAGAAATAGATAATGCATTGCATAGGCAAAAGAGTAGGATTCAGTCAATGGAAGACAGAATCAGTGAGATTGAAGACAAATACCTCAATACTTCTTTAATAAAGGATCAATCAAGAAAAAGATCAAAACAAAATGAAGAAATCCTAAGGTTCATGTGGGATACTATCAAGAGGAATAAACTACAGGTAATTGGAATTCCAGAACAGGAAGAGACATATAAAACCACAGAGAAAAATTGTCAAAGGTTTGTTGAAAGAGAATTTCCATAATATGATGAAAGCCAAGACTATATCCATTCAAGAAGCCCAACAAACCCTAAAGAGGATAGACTCCAAAAGAAAATCACCAAGACATATCATCATCAAATTCACCAAAACCAAAGACATAGAAAGAATCATGAAAGCAACATGGGAAA
>NW_006922557.1:459496-460017 GCF_000298275.1 Orycteropus afer afer
AGAAATTAAGGGAATTTGTTAAAACCAGACCAACCTTACAAGAGATGCTCAAGGGATTCCTTTGGACAGAGAACCAACAATAGCAAACAACAACCAACCGTTAATAAACATGAGGACATAATCCAGAAACCAACAGAGCTATGGAAGTATCCAAAGGCTATAAGCTTACAAGATTGTAAACAGGGAACCAGAGACATCAATTGACAAATGATGACAACTACAAACCAAAAAGAGGGAAAAAATAGTGTACTTAAAGAACTTCTAAATGGTGAAGAAGTCAAGACAATTACAAACTAGAGCAGAATTTTCTAAACTTGAGAAGAAAATTACAAATCACAGGGTAACCTCAAAATAAAATGATAAACCTTCCCATCAAAAAAGGACAACAAGCACAAATATCTAGCAAATACTAAGCAATAACAGTGAAGGAAATGATAACACAATTCATAAACAAAATGAACTCAGCATAGAAAATCACATGGAACAAAGAAATCAGAAACACCATGAAAAACATAACAAAA
>NW_006922557.1:462532-464902 GCF_000298275.1 Orycteropus afer afer
AGGCCTTCCCCTCTTTCGTCGACCCTCCACCTTACCAAGCATGACATCCTTCTCCAGGGAATAGTCCCTTCCGACAACATGACCAAAGTAAGTGAGAAAAAGTGTGGCCATTCTTGCTTCCAAGGAGCAGTTCAGCTGAACTTCCTCCAGGAGAGATGTAGTTCTTTCAGCAGTCCATAGTACTTTGAGCATTCTTCATCAGCAGTTTGGCCTGGAGACCAATATCTTTCATGAATATAGAAATAAAAATTTTCTACAAAATCCTAGCCAAGAGACTCCAACAATATATCAAAAAAATAATATATCATGACCAAGGGTTGTTCATACCAGGAATGCAAGGGTGGTTCAGCATTAGAAAAACAGTCAACATAACCCATCATCGAAGTAAAAGAAAGAAAAAGAACCATGTGATCCTATCAATTGATGCAGAAAAGGAATTTGATAAAATCCAACACCCATTCCTGACAAAAACTCTCAACAAAAAAGAAATAGAAGGGAAATTCCTCAACATAATAGAGGGCATATATGCAAAACCATCAGCCAACATTATTTTCAAGGGAAAGAAATGGAAATCATTCCCCTTGTGAATAGGAACCAGATCAAGATGCCTTCTAACACAACTTCTATTCAACATTTTATTGGAAGTCCTAGCCAGGGTAATCAGGCAAGAACAGGAAATCAAAAGCATCCAAATTGGTAAGGAAGAAAATTATCCCTATTTGCTGATATATATATGATTCTATACATAGAAAGGGAGCTCTGGTAGCATAATGGCTAAGACACTTGCCTGCTAACCAGACGGCTTGTGGTTCAAACCCACCAGCCACTCCTCGGAAGGAAGGTTGGGCAATCCTACTTCCGTAGTGATACTGCCTCGGAAACCCAAGGAGGGGTCGCTATGAATCGGGGCCGACTCAACAGCACACAACAATATCAACAACAAAATACATAGAAAACCCAAGAGACTCCGTAAAGAAACTGTTGGAACTAATCGAGAGATTTAGCAGAGTGGCAGGATACAAGATCGACATACAAAAATCAGTTAGATTTTTCTACACCTGCAAAGAGTTTGCTGAAAAGGAAATAAGGAAAGCAATACTATTTACAATAGCTACCTAAATAAATAAAATACTTGGGATAAATCTTACTAGGGACACAAAAGACCTGTACAAACAAAACTATAAAAAACTACTTCAAGAAACCATAAGAGATCTACATAAATGGAAGAACATACCATGCTTCTGGATAGGAAGGTTGAACATTGTGAAAATGTCAATTCTACCTGTGCTAGAGAAGCAAAACCAGTAAAGCTTATGTAGAGAGAGTGAAAGAGAAATTTATCTTAGGAAAATAGCTCACACACATAGAAGCTTGCAGGTCTCAAGTTCTTGAATCAAACATCAAGCTGGAAGTTTTGCCCAACTCAGATAGCTGCAGGGGTTGACAAGCTCAAGGATGACAGGGAGTATACCGGCTGTTGACTCCAATGAATGATGAATCCATGATCTCCAGGCCGGAGGGTGGATTGTTCTCTCACAGACAGTTGTAAGAAGCACAACAGGATCCCAATCCACAGAAGAATGTCTCTTTTCCCCAGGATGTCCATAAATATATTGGAAGCAGGCCACACCCCTAAGGAAACTACCTTTTAACCGACTGGCTGCTCAAAACATAAAAATCTGATCTCATCATGGGAATAACTTATATCACAAGTGCTTAAACCATTCAGAATTGTGGTCCAGTCAAGTTGACACACAACTCCAACTATTACAGTCCACCCTTGTCAACTTGGCAGTTATACACATTTCCTTAACGATATATAATCTCTAAATAAGGACAATTATAAAGTCATATTTGCACCTAACATCATACATTAATGTGTACAACTGAAACATAATAACACTGTTTACATTTCATAGTTCCTAACAGAAGGAAATAAAAATATTTGATGCACATATACAATGAAGAAATACAACATTCACAGTCCTCGTTTCTGCATTTGGTCATGAGGTCGTAGGAGATATTCAGAACTACCTTCTGCCACCACCCATTCCGTATTTCCCTTGCCCTCAGCAAGCACTTCAGCTGGTTGTGGTTCTTTGGCTGGTGGGGTGACCCAAACCTTGATTCCTGAAGGGTCGGGGCCATTAATAGTCATATGAGAATTGTGTTGCTGTAATTTTCCGTTGACTTTAATCACAGGGCATGGTAGTACTAAGAGATGTCCTAAAGAATCTCCTGTATTCCAGACATATTCTTCTTTACCTCCATTATGTAATGTCAATCCAGTTTTCCCTTGGTAATCAGGATCTATCACATCAGATAGTACAGTAATGCCCTTCCTTGTCTGATGATCCAGAGGCATGAGGA
>NW_006922557.1:467286-467828 GCF_000298275.1 Orycteropus afer afer
GGACTAATACAATATTTGTCCTTTTGTGATTGACTAATTTCACTCAGCATAATATCCTCCAAATTAATCCACATTATGCGGTGCTTTGCAGGTTCTACATTATTGTTTGTTGTTGTTGTTGTTGTTGTTATATGCTGTCGATATTTTCCTCAATGCTTATCGTCGATCTCATCCTCAGTGCTGCCATATTGGTCACTCACATTTGGTACATTGTCCTTCTTTTCACTCAAATCAATACTTATCTCTATCTATCTAACAGCCTTCCCTCCCCTCCTCTCCCATGCCTGGTAACCAACAAAGCAAAATTCCTTCTATAGATAAACCTTTCCTTAACTTTTACAATAATGGACTAATACAAAATTTGTCCTTTTGTGATTGATTTATTTCATTCAGCATAATATCCTCCGAGATCAAGTTCATGCACGTTATGTGGTGTTTTGCAGATTCTGCATAATTTTTAGCCTTGCATAGTATTCCATTGTGTGTATGTACCATAGTTTGGTTATCCATTCCTCAGTTGGTGGACATCTAGGTTGTTTCCA
>NW_006922558.1:0-893 GCF_000298275.1 Orycteropus afer afer
TTAGTCCTCAAGGAGACATCTTTGCACCTCAGCACTTGAAAGAGGGCCTTTGCAGCTAATTTGCCCAGTGCTAGACATCATCTAATATCCTGACTGCTGCTTCCATTGACATCAAATGCAGCCTGAAACCATGTGAAGTCTTTGACAACTTCAATCTTTTCTCCATTTATTGCAATGTTGCTTATAGGTCCAGTTGTGAGGATTTTTGTTTTCTTTACAAGGAGATGCAATCCATACTCCAGACTATTCTCTGGTCTTCATCAGTAAGTGCTTCAAGTCATCCTCAATTTCAGCAAGCAAATTTGTGTCATCCATGTATCACAGATTGTTAAAGACCCTTCCTCCAATCCTGATGCCACGTTCTTCTTCATATAGTCCAGATTCTCAGCTTATTTGTTCAGCATATAGATTGAATAAGTATGGTGAAAGGATAAAACCCTGATGCATTCCCTTCTTGATTTTAACCATTCAGTTTCCCCTTGTTCTATTCAAATGACAGCCTCCTGGTCCATGTACAGGTTCCTCATGAGAACAATTAAATGTTCTGGAATTTCCATTCTTTTCAAAGTTATCCACAATTTGTTATGATCCACATAATCAAATCCTTTTGCATAGTCAATAAAACACAACTAAACATATTTCTGGTATTTTTTTGAGTCAAGATCCATCTGACATCAGCAATGATATCCTTTGTTCTATGTCCTCTTCTGATTCCAGCCTGCACCTCTGGAAGTTCTCTGTCAGTATACTGGGGCAACCTTTTTTGAATTATCTTCAGTAAAATTTTATTTTCATGTGATATTAATGATATTGTTTGATAATTTCCACTTTCTGAGGGATCACATTTCTTTGGAATGGATACAAATATGGATCTCTTCTGGTCAGCTGGTCTT
>NW_006922558.1:2602-3223 GCF_000298275.1 Orycteropus afer afer
CCAGTGGCACAGCCTCAAGTCTCACAGCAATGCGCAAGCTACCACAGTGTGACAAACTGACAGACAACTCTGTCACCCTTAGCTGTTGGAAAGCTCTCCACCTTCCTACCTGGATCCTGCTGCTTTGTTTTCCCTGGTGCTCCCTCCTTTCCCTGCCTCTGGGGGTAGGTCCAGAGATGGTGTATAAATGTAAAATGTTGAATTGGCAAATGCTGTGATATATATTAACAAACAAAACCTCACTGCCATCGAATGGGATCTGAGTCATAGTGACCCTTCTTCAGGTTTCCAAGGCAATATCACTATGGAAGTAGATTGGCTCATCTTCCTTCCAACAAGTGTCTGAGTGGGTTTGAGACACAAGCCTTCTGGTTATCAGTCAGATGCCTTAGGCACTAAACCACAAGTTATCGATAAGACTGCTGATGTACAACCAAACATGTCATTGATTTGGTTTCTTGATTTGGAGGTTTAGAGGTATGGTTTCATGTGACATCTTGTTATTTGGCCTAAAGTTATGTTTAGTGCTTCTGTTACACCTACAGTTTTGTTATTGTTAGGTACCATTGAGTCAGTTCTGACTCATAGCAACCCTCTGTACAATAGTATGAAATACAGGCC
>NW_006922558.1:4853-7049 GCF_000298275.1 Orycteropus afer afer
TTCCTTCAGTGCCATTGGTTCTTGATCATATGTCACATCCTGAAGTGCATGAACATCAACCAGTTCATTTTGGTACGGTGACTATTTATTCCTTCCTTCTTCTTTTGATGTTTCCTGCTTCATTCAGTATTTTGCCCATATAATCTTTTAATATTGCAACTCAAGGGTTGAATTTTTTCTTCAGTTCTTTCAGCTTGAAAAATACTGTTCTTCCCTTTTGCTTTTCTAACCCCAGTTCTTCACACATTTAATTATAATAACTGACTTTGTCTCCTTGAGTTGCTCTTTGAAATCTTTTGTTCAGCTCTTTTATTTTGTCATTTCTCCCATTTGTTTTACCTACTCTCCATTCAAGAGCAAGTTGTAGAGTCTTTTCTGACATCTGCTTTGGTCTTTTCTTCCTTTCCTGTCTTTTTAATGACCTTTTGCTTTCTTCATGTAAGATGTATTTGATGTCACCCTGAAGTTCATCTGGTTGTAGGTCATTCATGTTCAATGCATCAAATCTGTTCTTTAGATCATCTCTAAATTCAAGTGGGATATAATCAAGGTCATATTTTGGCTGTCATGGACTTGTTTTAATTGTTTTCTGCTTCATCTTGAGTTTGCATATGAGCAATTGATGATATATTCCAAAGTTATCTCTTGGCCTTGTTTTGGCTGAAGATATTGAGTTTTCCATCTCCTCTTACCACAGATGTAGTTGCTCTGATTCTTATGTATTCCATTTGATGAGGTCCACATGTATAGCCACTGTTCATGTTGAAAAAAGGTATTTTCAATGAAGTTGTTGGTCTTGCAAAGTTCTATCATGTAATCTCTAGTATCATATCTATCACCAAGGCCATGTTTTCCAACTACTAGTGATTCTTCTTTGTTTCCAACTTTTGCATTCCAATTACCAATAATAATCTATACATCTTGATTGCATGTTCAGTCAATTTCAGACTGTCAAAATTAGTAAATATCTTTAATTTCTTCATTGTTGGCTTTAGTAATTGGTCTATAAATTTGAATAATAGTAATATTTACTGGTCTTCCTTGTAGGCATATGGATATTATTCTATCACTGATGGCATTGTACTTCAGGATAGATCCTGAAACATTCTTTGTGATGATGAATACCATGTCATTCCTCTTCAATTTGTCATTCCAAGAATAGTAGATTGTATGGTTGTGTGATTAAAAATGGCCCAAACCAGTCCATTTCATCTCACTAATGCCTGGGCTATTGGTCTTTATGCATTCTATTTTATTTTTGACAGCTTCTAATTTTCCTAGATTCATACTTCATTCATTCCATGTTCTGATTATTAATGGATGGTTGCAGCTGTTTCATCACATTTTGAGTGAACAACTGGTTTGTTCTGTGATGCTTGGAGTCTTAAAGTTTACAAATGGACATCCAAGGTACAACAATTGTTTTCTTTTGACATGTGGAAACAGAGAAGGAAGGAGAGTCAAGAATAGGAGGAGGAATTGGAAAGTGTGCTAGTTGCCTCCATGAACAACTACCTCCTTTGCCACGAGACTAGAATTTGCTGGTGCATGGCTACCATTATGATAATCTGAATGTTTTGATCAAAGATTATTGTGATGAATCTTAACCAAAAGGGGGAAGTTGCAGAAGAGACTGTGAAAGTCCCATGAAATCTAGATTTTCTGGAGCCATTAAGGCTGTATAAATCCCTGAAACTATGGTCCTGAGGTAATCTTTAAACTTTAAACCAAAACTAAACCCTGAAGCCTTCTTTAAACAAAACAGTTTAGCTTACTTAGTAAATAATTTCTGACTTGAACATTATGCTCCTTTAAAAAACTATTTATATAGTTTTAAAAAGTATGTACAAACCACTACTTGTCTATCAGTTTGTTGTACTGCGGTGGCTTGCATGTTGCTGTGATGCTGGAAGCCATGCCATGGGTATTTCAATACCAGTAGAGACATCATGATGGGAAGGTTTCAGCAGATCTTCCAGACTAAAACTAGGAAGAAGTACCTGGCAGTCCACTTCTGAAAAGATTGACACTGAAATCCTTATTAATAGGTGTGCAATATTGTCAGATATATTATTGGAAAACTTTATGAATGGCAGTGAAACATTGTGTGATATAATGCCAGAAGATGAGCCCCTAAGTTTGGAATCCCCTCAAAATGCAACTTGGAAAGAGCTTCCTTATCACAGTAGAGGTGAT
>NW_006922558.1:7619-25668 GCF_000298275.1 Orycteropus afer afer
GTACAATGCTGTCAGGGACAGAATAATATCCATAAGTCTGCAAGGAAGACTAATTACTATTATTATTATTCAAATTTATGCAACCACAACTAAAACCAAAAATGAAGAGGTTGAAGAATTTTTACCAACTTCTGTAGTCTTACAGTCTCACAATTTGCACTGACCAAACATGCAATCAAGATGTGTTGCCAAAAACTGGTGATTGGAGTAAGAAAGGTAGAAAGGAAGAATCATTAATAGTTGGATAATATGGCCTAAGTCAAAATAATACCTGAGTATATATGGTAGAATTTTGCAAGACCAACAATTTTTTCATCGCAAATACCTTTTTCAACAACATAAATGGCAATCATACACATGAACCTCATCCGATGGAATACACAGAAATAAAATTGACTACATCTGTGGAAAGAGGTGATGGAGAATCTCAATATCATCAGTCAAAATAAGGCCAGGAGCTGATTGTAGAACAGATGACTGTTCTGGTTACCTAGTGCTGCTCTGACAGGAAATATGCCAAAAATGGAATGGCCTTAACAAACAGGAGTTTATTATTACAATTTGGAGGCTTTAAGTCCAAGTTCAAAGTGCCAAGCTCTAGGGGCTGGGTGAAAGCCCCTCAACCATAGGGTCCAGCTCTGCCTCCTGCTCCTAGCCCACTGGAGCTAGAGGCATTTCATCACTCAGACAACTGTTGGCTGCTGAGGCTGAGAAGCCTCAAGGTTGACAAGTAAAAAGTCACAGTCCCGATGTTACCAAACCACAAGGCAGGCCATTAACTTAAGTCCATTGTAAGTCCCAAGGTTGGCAGAGCATACAGGCTGCTGAGCAATGACATGGCTACATGCAGGGTCCAAGTGTGCCATAGACTAGAGACCATTCTCAAAGCTTCTCCTTATATACAGGAAGAAGACCACATCCCAAAGGCAGCTACTCAGCTGCTTGTGGTAGATCCCACCATGGAGCTGATTGCCAGTCTCATCATGAGGAATAACTACCACCAGCTACCCAGCCACTCAACCAGGTCCAGCCAAGTTGACACACAAACATAACCACCACAATGATCAATTGCTCATATGAGAGTTTAAGTTGAAGCTGAATAAAATTACAACAAGTCCATGAGAACCAAAATATCATCATGATTATATTCCACTTGAATTTAGAGGTCATGTGAAGAAGAAATTTGACACATTGACACCAATGACCAAAGATCAGATGAATTGTGGGATGGCATCAAGAGCATTATACATGAAAAGAGCAAAAGGTCATTAACAAGACAAGAAAAGAAGAGAAAACAAAAATGGATGTCAAAAGAGACTGTGAAACTTGCTCTTGAATGTATAGTAGCTAAAATTAATAGAAGAAATAAAGTTAAAAAGCTGAACAGAATATTTCAACAGGTGGCTTGAGAAACAAAGTATTACAATGAAATTTTTAAAGACCTGGAGTTAGAAAACCAAAAGGGGAGAATGTGATTGGCATTTCTCAGGCTGAAAGAACTGAAGAAAAAAATCTAGTGTCAAATTGCAATATTGCAGGGTTCTACCACTAGCCAATCCTTGGAAGGAAGATTGGGCAATCTACTTCTGTAGAGATATCATCTCAGAAACTGAAGGAGGGGTCACCATGAGTCAGAAATGACTCAACGGCAGTGAGGTTTTTTGTTTGTTTGTTTTGGTTTATTGACAAATTATTGAATGATGCAGGAAGAATCAAAAAAAGATGGAAGGAACGCACAATCACTGTACCAAAAAGTATTGGTTGACATTCCCACATTTCAGGAGGTAGCATATGGTCAAGAACCAATGCCAATGAAGGAAGAAGTCCAAGCTGCACTGAAGGAACTGGCAAAAAACAAGGTTCTAGAAGTTGAAAATTGAGATGATTCAGCAAATGAATACAGCACAGGAGGTGCTAACTCATTTATACCAAGAAATTTGCAACAAACTAACTGGCCAACTGGCTGTAAAAGATCGATATTTATGCCCATTCAAAAGAAAAGTGATACAACAGAATGTGACAATTTTTAAGCAGTATCACTATCATCACACACAAGTAACATTTTGCTGAAAATAATTAAAAACTGGTTGAATCACTTATTGACAGGAAACTGTCAGAAATTCGAGCCAGATTCAGAAGAGGTCATGGAAAAAAGAGACATTATTGTCAATGTCAGATGGATCTTGGCTGAAAGCAAAGAATACCAGAAAAATGTTTACCTTACTGCTAATCAGAAGGTTGGTGGTTGAAACCCACCAACCACTCCTCCAAAGGAAGGTTGGGCAATCCACTTCCATAGTGATACTGCCTCAGAAATCCATAGAGGGGTCAGGTATGAATTGGGTTCAACTAGATGGCAGTGAGTGCTTTGTGTGTGTGTGTGTGTGTGTGTGTGGTTTATTGACTCACAAGGGCATTCGACTTTGAGGATCATAACAAATTATGGATGACATTGTGAAGAATGGAAATTCCAGAACACTTAATTGTGCTCATGAGGAGTCTGTACATAGAACGAGAGGCAAGCATTCAGAGAACAAGGGGACATTGTATGGTTTAACATAGAAAAGTGTGCCTCAGTGTTGTATTCTTTCACTGTACTTATTCAAACTTTATGCAGAATAAATTATCCAAGAAGTTCAGTTGTGTGAAGGAGAATAGGGCACCAGGATAGGAGGAAGACTCATTAACAATCTGGAATATGCAGATGACAAACCTTGCTTGCTAAAAGTGCATAAGACTTGAAGTACTTACTGATGAAGATCAAATACTACTGCTTTTAATATGGATTACGTCTCACAACATACTCACAACTGGACAAATAAGCAACATTATGATAGGAGGAAAGATAGAAGTTGTCAAGGATTTAATTTTACTTTCCAGTCAATGACAAATGAAGAAGTAGTTAAGAAATCATATGATGCATTGCACCGGGCAAATCTGCTGCAAAAATTTAAAGTGTTAAAGAACAAAAATGTCACTTTGAAGACTAGGTGTGCCTGACCCAAACCATGGTATTTTCAATAGTCTCCTATGCATGTCCACCACTAGTCTGTCAGTTTGTTGTACTCTGGTGGCTTGCATGTTGCTGTGAGACTGGAGGCTATGCCACCGGTATAGCAAATACCAGCAGGGTCATCCAGGGTAGACAGGTTTCAGCAGATCTTCCAGACTAAGAAAGGCTGAGAAGAAGGATGGTGTCATCTACTTCTCAAAAATTTGCTAGTGAAAACCTTATGAATAGCAGCAAAACATTAATATATTACTGGAATACTTTATGAATAGTCCTGAAAGATTGTCTTATATAGTGCCAGAAGATGAGCACCTCAGGTCTTAAGGCACTCAAAATATGATTGAGGAAGAGCTGCCTCCTCAAAGAAGAGTCAATATTAATGATGTGGGTGGAGTAAAACTTTCAAGGCCTCTATTTTCTGATGTGGCATGACTCAAAACAGAAAGAAACAATAACAAACATCCATTAATAATTGGAACATGGAGTGTAAGGATTATGAATCTAGGAAAATTAAGGGTTGTCAAAAATGAAATGGAATGCACAAAGATAGATATACTAGGCATTAGTGAGCTGAAATGAACTGGATGTGGCCATTTTGAATCAATCATACTATCTACTATGCCTGGAATGACAAAGTGGATAAGAATGGGGTCACATTCATTGTCACAAAGAATTTTTCAAGAACTACCCTGCAATACAATGCTATCAGTGATAGGATAACATGCATATGCCTAAATGAAAATCATTTAATACTTTGTTGTTGTTATGGTTGTTAGGTACTGTTGAGTCAGATCCAACTCATAGCAGCCCGATGTTCAACAGAACTAAACACTACCCAGTCTTGCACTAACCTCACAACCACTGCTATGTCTGAGCTCATCTTTGCAGCCACTGTATCAATCTATCATTGAGGACTTTTCCCTTTTTGCTGACCCTCCACTTTAACAAGCATGATATTTTTGTCCAGGGAATGGTCCCTTTGGACAATATGACCAAAATAGTTGAGAAGGAAGTCTGGCCATTCTTACTTCCAAGGAACATTACAGCTGGACTTCTTCCAGGACAGATTTGTTAGTTCTTCTGGCATTCCATGGTACTTTCAGCACTATTATTCAAATTTATGCACCAGCTACTAAAGCCAATCAGCACTTGTCTGTCAGTTTGTCATACTATGGTGGCTTGCCTGTGGCTGTGAGGCTAGAGGTTATGCCACTAGAATTTCAAATACCAGCAGGGTCACCCATGGTGGACAGGTTTCAGCAGAGCTTCCAGACTAAGAGAGACTCAGCATAAGGAATGGGCCATCTACTGCTTAAAGAATTGGCTAGTGAAAACATTATGAATAGCAGTGCAACACTGTCTGATATATGACTGGAAAACTTTAGAATAGCCCTGAAACATTGTCTGATATAGTGTCAGAAGATGAGCCCCTCAGGTCAGATGGCATTCAAGCTATGACTGGGGAGAAGACGTCTCCTCAGAGCAGAGTCTACCTTAATGATGTGGATGGAGTAAAGCTTTCAGGACTTCCATTTGCTGATGTATCATGACTCAAAATGAGAAGAAACAGCTGCAGACATCCATTAATAATTGGAACATGGAATGTATGAAGTATGAATCTAGGAAAATGGGAAGTTGTCAAAAATGAAATAGAAAGTATAAAGAGCAATATTTTAAGTACTATTCAGTTGAAATGGACTCATTTTGGCCATTTTGAATCAGACAACCATATGATTAACTATGCCAGGATTGACCAACTGAAGAGGAATGGTGTTCATTGTCACAAAGAATGGCTCAAGAGCGAGCTCTGGTGTCATAGTGCCTAAGGCATTTTACAGCTCACCACAAGGCTGGCAGTTTAAACTCACCAGCCACTCCTTGGAAGGAAGATGGGGCAATCTACTTCCATAGTGGTATCACCTTGGAAAGCCAAGGATGGGTTGTTATGAGTCAGATCCGACTCGACGGCAGTAATTTTTTTTTTTTTAATCCTGAAGTACAATGCTGTCAGTGATAGGATAACATCAATACACCTACAAGGAAGACCAGTTAATACTACTATTATTCAAATTTACGCATCAACCAGAAAAGCCAAAGATGGGGAAACTGAAGATTTTTACCAACTTCTGCAGTCTAAAATTGACCGAACAGACAATTGAGATTTGTTTATTATCATTGGTGATTGTAATGCAAAAGTTGTAATAAAGAAGAATCACCAGTAGTTGGAAAATATGGCCTTGGTATTAGAAATAATGCTGGAGATCGCATAAAATAATTTTGCAAAACCAATGAGTTATTCATTGCAAATACTTTTTTTTTTTTTAACAACACAAGCAGTGGCTACATACATGAACTTCACCGGACAGGGTACACAGGAATCAGATCGAACACAGCTGTTGCAAGAGGGAATGGAGAAGCTCCATATCTTCAGCCAAAACAAGACCAGGGCTGACTGTGGAACAGACCATCAACTGCTCATAAACAAATTCAAGTTGAAGCAGAATACAATTAAAACAAGTCCACGGGAACCTGAAATATGACCTTGATTATGTCCTCCAGAATTTAGAGACCACCTAAAACATAAATTTAATGCATTGAACACCAATGACTGAAAACCAGAGGAATTAATTGTGACATGACATCAAGAACATCATCCACGAAGAAAGAAAAAGATCATTAAAAAGATAAGAAAGGAAACAAAGATGAAAATGGGTGTCAGAAAAGACTGTGAAAATTGTCCTTGAATGGAGAGTAGCAAAAGCAAATGGAAGAAATGACAAGATAAAAGAGCTCAACAGAAGATTTCAAAGAACAGCTCAAGAAGACAAAATCAATTATTATAATGAAATGTGAAAAGATATAGAGTTAGAAAACCAAAAGGGAAGAACACACTCAATATTTCTCAAGCTGAAAGAAGTGAAGAAGTCAAGCCTTGAGTTGCAATACTGACAGATTTTATGGGCAAAATATTGAGTGGTTCATGAAACATCAAGAGAAGATGGAGGGAATACACTGTACTGAAAAGAACTGGTTGATGTTCATCCATCTCAGGAGGTGGCATATGATCAAGAACCAATGGTATTGAAGGAAGAAGTCAAAGCTACACTTAAGGAATCGGTGAAGGAAAAGGCTCTAGGAATCGACAGAATACCCACTGAGATGTTTCAACAAATGGATGCCTTGCTGGAGACACTCACTCATCTGTGACAAGATATTTTGGAAGATAGCTACCTGGCCAACTGACTGGAAGAGATCCATATTTGTACCCATTCCAAAGATCTCACAGAATGTGGAAATTATTGAACAATATCATTAATATCATGTTTGCTGTTGTTGTTATGTGCCGTCAAGTCGGACCCAATTCATAGCGACCCCTCCTTGAGTTTCTGAGGCAGTATCACTATGGAAATAGATTGCCCCATCTTCCTTCCGAGGAGTGGCTGGTGGATTTGAACTGCCAGCCTTCTGATAAGCAGCCAAGTGCCTTAGGCACTATGGTACCAGAGCTCCTATTAATGTCATACCCAAGTAAAACTTTGCTGAAAATAATTTTTAAAAATTATTGCAGTAGTATATTGACAGGAAATTTCCAGAAATGCAAACTGGATTCAAAGGATGACAGAATGACGGACATCATTACTGATGTCCAATGGATCTTGGCTGAAAGCAAATAATGCCAGAAAGAGTTTAACTTGTGTTTTACTGACTATGCAAAAGCATTCAACTGTGCATAACAACAAATTATGGATAGCATTGTAAAGAATGGGAATTCCAGAACACTTAATTGTGCTCATGAGGAACCTGTACATAGACCAGGAGGCTGCCATTCAAACAGAACAAGGGAATACTGCATGGTTTAAAGTCAGGATGGGAGTGAGTCAGGGTTGTGTCATTTCACCATACTTTTTCAATCTGTACGAGGAAGCAAACAATATAAGAAATGAGACATATAAGAAGAAGAACATGACATCAGGTTTGTAGGAAGAGTCATTAACAACTTGAGATATGCTGATGACACACCCTTCCTTGTTGAAAGTGAAGATGACTTTAGGCACTTACTGATGAAGATTAAAAAGTACAGCCTGCAGTATGAACTACCTCAACATAAAGAAAATGAAAATCCTCATCATTGGACCAGTTAGCATCATCATGATAAATGGAGAAAAGATTGAAGTTGTTAGGCATTTCATTTTACTGGGATCCACAATTAATATCCATGGAAGCAGCAGTCAAGAAATTAGACTGTGCTGGGAAAATCTGCTACAAAAACCCTTTTGAAATGTTGAAGAACAAAGATGACTCTTTGAAGACTAAGGTGTGCCTAACCCAAGCTATGGCCTTTTCAATAACCTCGTATGCATGTGAAAGTTGGTCAATGAATAAGGAAGACTTAAGAAGAATTGATGCCTTGGAATTGTGGTGTTGGTGAAGAATACTGAAAATATCCTATACTGGGAAAAGAATGAACAAATTTGTCCTGAAGAAATGCCATTGGAATGCTCTTTGGAGGCAAGAGTGGCCGAATTTAATCTCACCTATTTTGGTCACGTTGTCAAAAGGAACTATTTCTTGGAGAAGGATATCATGCTTGGTAAAGTGGAGGGTCAGTGAAAAAAGAGAAGGCCCTCAATGAGATGGACTGACACAGTGGCTGCAGTGATGGACTGAAATATAGCAATGATTGTGAGGATAGCACTTTACCAGGCAGTGTTTTGTTGTCTTGTACATGGGGTCACCATGAGCTGTTTACCAGGCAGTGTTTTGTTGTGTTGTACATGGGGTCACCATGAGCTGGAACTGGCATGAAGGCACCTAATAATAGAAACAACAACATATGTATGTGAGAGTTGGACAATGAATAAGAAAAAATAAAGAAGAATTGATGCATTTGAGTTTTGGTGTTGGTTAAGAATTGAAAATACCATAGGCTGCCAGAAAAGTGCACCATTCAGTCTTGCAAGAAGAGCAGCTATAATGCTTTTCAGAGGCAAGAATGGCCAGACTTTGTCTCTCATATTTTGGTCATTTTATCAGAAGGGATTAGTCCCTATAGAAAGATATCATGCTTGGTAAAGTGTAGGGTCAACAAAAATGGGGAAGATCCTTAATGAAGTGTATTTGCACAGTGGCTGCAAGGATTGACTGAAGCCTAGCAACAACTATGAGAATGGCACAGGAATGGGCAGTGTTTTTTTCTCTGGTACACTGGGTCATTATGGGCAGAACCAAATTGAGGGTGCCTAGGAACAACAACATCTGTATAGGTTCAAATTGATGGCAACGACTTAAAAGTTAGATAGGAAGTTCTGTGGTAATGAGTTTATGTTAATCAGGGAGGAATAACTGGAAACGGAGGGGGAGTCCAGCATGACAACTTGAAAAATGTAATCAATGTCACTGAATTGTGCATGTAAATTGTTGAAGTGGTGTTTATTTTGCCATACATTTTTAACAACAACAAAAATTAAATTATTTTTGTTAAAAAAGGAAACAACTCTCAGAATCAACTTTACCCAAACACTGGGACTTAGTAAAAAGTTTATAGTAAATGAGTGAATACTTATCTGGGAGACTCTCTACTTAAACCTGCTAAATCTTTTTTTTTTTTTTTAATTTTTATTGTGAAAGTTTACAGAGCCAATTCATTTTCCATACACCATTTCATATACATTGTGTTTCATGACATTGACTGAAATTCCCCACAGTATGACAGCTCTCTCCCACTTCCTTCTCGTAGTTCCCTCTTCACTGTGCCTGTCCTTCCTATGCATTCCTGCCCCTGTTTGAGGCTACCTGAAGGAAGGTTGGGCAATCTACTTCCGTAGAAAGAAGAGCTATCTCCCTGTGCAAATACTGCCCTTCTCTTCTCCATGATTGATCACTCTAAGGAGTGTACCTACCTGACGTAAATGTTCAACCGATATGCCTGTTTATTGTTTGGATTGAAGCCACAGGAGTGAGTTCAGTTCCAGACCTGAAGGGTAATTAGGGAGCAGAGGAGACTGGAGAAGGCCATAAGAAAGCAGGAAGTGAAAGCTAAGCCATAGTTGTAAATGGGCTGGCTAAACATGGGGGGGTGGGTGATCCAGCATAGAGTCAATCTTCAAAGATTTGGCAATTTTGTTTTTCTTTTTCTTGTTTTGGCTCCAAGTGTTTAGGGAAATCTCTGTCAGGTCACCGGCTAACAACTGAGACAGTGGAATGGAGATATTGCCAGATAAACAGAAGCTGAAATGATTCATTTTAGAAGAAATAAACAGATGACCTGTTTTTTAAGAAATCCTGAATAGAATCTTTCAGGTTGAAAACAGGACATGATACAGTAACTCAAAGCCATATGAAGAAATAATGAACTCTGGTACAAGTAACTTCTTATCCAGTATTTTTTTTACTTTATTTATTTATTTTTGGTTTGTAACTCTTCCATTTTGTACAAGATTTAAAATACAAATGCATAAAAATTATAACTATGTTATTGAATGATAATATTTAAAGATACAATTTCTGACAACAATAATATAAAGAATCAAGAAAGATCTATAAAGGAGTAGAGTTTTTGTGTTATTGAAAGGAAGTTTCTACCAATTTGAAATAGATAGTTATTTGATACTAAATATAACCCCCCTTGTGCCTATGAAGGAAATATCTAAACATAACTTTAAAAATTGAATACATTTTAGAAGTAGGTAGAGGTAGTATTTGCACAAGGATTAGAAAAAGAAGGAGTATGAAGAAGAAACAAAATTAAAACAAGAAAAAATATACTAAAGAGCAAGAGGGACCAAAGTTCTTGTGAGTTCGAGGTAATGTTATTGGGACATCCAACTGTCCAATCAGTGGCCTGATTTTCTTGGAAAGCCATAGACTAATTTGTTTGTTGTTGAATTTTCCTGGTTAGTTGCTTGTGGCTCTGTAGGACAAATCTGTATGAAGAAAATATTAAGAGTTAACAGGAGTAAGAAATGCCATAAGGTGTTGTATACTTTGCACTGACATGGATTGTGCCATTCTATTATTGCAAAATGTGGAAAATAAGAACTCATTCCTTTTATACTGCCAGTTTGGTCAAGCCCTCAACTACATCAGCTAGATCACGGGGTGTGCAGCTATCAAATTATTCTTCTACTCACTGCCATCGAGTCAGATCTGAATCATAGAGACCCCTCCTTGGGTTTCTGAGGCAGTATCTTTAAGGAAGTAGATTGCCCAATCTTCCTTCAGGTAGCCTCAAATCTTGCCTAGAGTATTTAGAAGAGAAAAAGTAATTGAAGAAAGAATGGTAGCCCAAGAAAAAGAAACAGTGATGAAAAATCATTATCTTACATACCAAAAATTAACTTTTTCATGTTAACTATAAAAGGACCTTTCTTATCAGTCCCTGCCAGAGCCAAGATGGTTTCACCCAGGTAGAGAGAAGGGCTCGTCCCAAATCCTGCCTAACCTACTTGTTGCTGCACATTGTTGTGGGGTGTGTTTGGGTAGATTCAGATTCAAAGGGCACAGCAGAACTGCCCCATAGAGTTTCCAAGGCTGTAATATTTATGAGGGCATATCACCATGTCTTTTCTTCCAGAGAAGGCTGGGTGAGTTTGAACTTCCTATCTTTCAGTTAACAGCCAAGTGCATTAACTGTTGCTCCAACAGGTCTCCTTCTGTGGTTACATACATGGTGGTCCATAACCAAGAATTGTTTCTTTAGTTGAAGTCTCCCGTTCTAATCTTGAAATGCATTAATGTTTAAAGATAGTAGTATAAGTGAAATGAAACAGATTTTGTGGGATAGGGAGGGGATAAGGGAAAGTTGCAGGGGCAAGAAATGAAAAATTCTAGTCATGAAGGAATAAAGGTGAGGGGGGTGTTGTTAGGTGCTATCAGGTCAGCTCTGACTCATAGAAGAGCTTCACAGCAGAAGGGAGCACTGCCTGGTCCTGCATCAGCCTCACAACGCTTGCTATGCTTGAGCCATCATGGCAGCCACTGTGTCAGTCCACCTCATTGAGGGTCTTCCCCTTTCTCACTGATCCTCCACTTTACCAAGCTTGATAGTCTCCAGGGACTGATCCCTTCCGACAACATGACCAAAATAGGTGCGATGGACTCTGGCTTTCTCCCTTCCAAGGGGCATTCCAGCTGCACTTCTTCCAGGACAGATTTGTTTGTTCTTCTGGCAGTTTATGGTATTTTCAGTATTCTTTGCCAACACCACAATTCAAAGGCATCCACTCTTCTTCAGTATTCCTTATTCATTGTCCAGCTTTCACATGCCTCTGAGACAACTGAAAATATCATGGCCTGCGTCAGACATACCTTAATCTTCAAGGTGACCTCTTTGCTTGCTCCTTAACACTTTAAAGAGGTCTTCTGCAGCAGAATTGCCCAGTGTGATACATCTCAACATAAAGAAAGCAAAAATCCTCTGAACTGGACCAGTAAGCAACATCTCAATTAATGGAGAAAAGATTAAGTTGTCAGGGATTTCATTTTACTTATTTACACGATCAACAACCATGGAAGAAGCGGTTACGAAAGGAGAGGGTAGGTAGTTACAGTTAAAGACTATTGGCACTGTAAGTAACTGCTTGCCAATTGTACACCATCATGAAATGTGGATTGTACTTTCTCTATTGTTGTTGTTCACTATGGTTGTCAGTTGTTGTTTGTTTTTGTTGTGTTGTTGTTAAGTGCCGTCGAGTCATTTCCGACTCATAGCGACCCCATGCACAGCAGAACGAAACACTGCCCGATCCCGCACCAGCCCCACAATCCCTGCTATACTTGAGCCCATTATTGCAGCCACCATGTCAATCCATCTCATTGAAGGCCTCCCCCTCTTTCGTTGACCCTCCACCCTACCAAGCATGACATCCTTCTCCAGGTAATGGTCCCTTCTTACAACATGACCAAAATAGGTGAGACGAAGTCTGGCCATTCTTGCTTCCAAGAAGCATTCTGGCGGCACTTCCTCCAGGACAGATCTGTTAGTTCTTTTAGCAGTCCATGGTACTTTCAGCATTCTTCACCAGCACCACAACTCAAAAGCATCAACTCTTCTTCGATCTTCCTTATTCATTGTCCAGCTCGTTGTTAGCTGTTGTTATTTACTCCCAGCTCATGAGACTGTATGAACCATGGAACAAAACTCAGCCTGGTTGAAATGAAACCCACTCTCGTGCATGGAAGGTGGAAATTGTGCCACTGAAGCACTCCTGGCACCTTGTACTGTCTCTAGATCAGAACTTCTCAGTGTAGACTGAAGGCTACTGGCACCTTGTACTGTCTCTAGATCAGAACTTCTCAGTGTAGACTGAAGGCTACTGGCACCTTGTACTGTCTCTAGATCAGAACTTCTCAGTGTAGACTGAAGGCTACTGGCACCTTGTACTGTCTCTAGATCAGAACTTCTCAGTGTAGACTGAAGGCTGCTGCTGCTTTGCTGAAAATGAGAGATTTAAGAACAGTGAGTTGTATGACAGCTTGACATGATTGGATATCCAATAATAAACTATGGTGAACTCGTTTTTTGGAAAAGCCACAGACGACTTTGGGTGTTGTTGAACTTTCAGTGTGAACTGTTTGTGGCTCTGAACTAATTACAGATAATAAAACCACATTATACCATGTGATATTTTAAAGGGAATTTGTCAATTTTAGCTCAAAAGTATATAGAATCTGAATCCATTTGTTTTCATCAAAAGATAGTTTAAATTGAATGAAAACATGATGGAATAAATTCTTGGTACTGGCTGCTGATAGAGGAGTAAAACTAAATTTTTAAAACACAGAATCACTAACTTTATTCTGGATAAAATTGCCTTATTTTTTTTTTTTTTTCTTACTTTCAATCATCATAGCTCTGTGAAATTTAATTCCCTAGGATCAACGATTTTGTTTTATTAAATAAAATGAGTTTATATGCATTATATTCAGCAAGCAGCTTTTCTTGCAACTTAAAATATTTAGGTTAAATATCAAGAAGGAGCTCTGGTAGCACAGTGCCTAAGGCACTTGCCTGCTAACCAGAAGGCTGGCGGTTCAAACTCACCAGCCACTCCTCGGAAGGAAGGTTGGGCAATCCTACTTCCGTAGTGATAACTGCCTCGGAAACCCAAGGAGGGGTCGCTATGAGTCGGGGCCGACTCGACAGCAAACAACAACAACAACAACAAATATCAAGAAGTAAGTCCATTTGTTACATTAGAACTATAAATTTTGATACACCATTTCATTCAATGGGTATTTAGAAACAATGGACTCAAAAATACAGATGTTCCAGGACCTGGCAACATTTTGTCTATTTTACATAAAGGTCATTATAAGTCAGAATTAACTCAATGACAGCAACTAAGGACAATGATATGGAAAAATTACTACTTCACTCATACCTTTTGATTAATTAATATTGTGGAAACAAAAGGCTATGTCCGATAGCAACTCTATCAGTTGCCAACATATACACTTTAAATAAACAAAGCATACACTTTTAAAATTAATTTATTATTCCCTACGATATGTTTGAGGAGACCTACTGGCACCTGTTTAAAGCACTTTACTGTTAATCAAAAGGGCAGCCGTTCAAACCGGAGACAGAATAGCAGCCTGCGCCAGTGAAGTTTACAGCCTGGGAAACCTGTGGGTTAGTTTTAAGTTCTTTCAGTTCTCTATGACTTGGAATCATCTCTGTGGCACTGGGTTTGCTGTTTAGTTGTTATGATGCGTATTTGTTTTGTTATTTGTTGAAGTTTTTCTATCGGA
Organism: Orycteropus afer afer; assembly: GCF_000298275.1. Lineage (NCBI taxonomy): Eukaryota > Metazoa > Chordata > Mammalia > Tubulidentata > Orycteropodidae > Orycteropus > Orycteropus afer. Next base: position 21,382 of record NW_006922558.1, read on the forward strand.
ACTAGTATTTAAAAAATACTGAGGCTTGCCTTCCATACTATTTTCTTTTCATTTTATTTTGCTACTAATTCATATTTATTTATTTTGTATTTTACAAAATCATCTGCTCACAATGGAAAATAAACATAAAGTAAACAAACAAGCGGAAAGTGTACACAGACTGTTCTAGCTGCATGTGGCAGATACTAATTCATGGGAAGTAGCTGCGTAGCCAAGAAAGCCGTTAGCAAGCCTCACTCAAGTCTCTAATGTCGTTATTCATTTGTGCGGCCTCAGTCATCATGTATTTCAGCAAAGGAGAACATTCCAGTGCCCACTTCACTTTCCGATATGTTAGTTTAACCTGAGGGGCTGGATTTTCATGCTTCACTGACGTTTTGCCATGTTGAGAAGTATTTGAAACTTGTGAGCCATTGGCCTATGAGGATTTGGAAAGCTCTTACACAATATAGAGATTAGGTGCTTGTTATAATGGGATTTTGCCTGTAGGAAATTAAATTATTCAAAGACAGGTTAACACTTTTGGTTATTTAATGTTTTATTCAATGCCTAAGAACTGAAAGGTTTCTCTGTGCAAAAACAGAAAATGGATGCCAAGTCCAGTGATCTTCCTGTCATCTCAAGCCTTCATCCCCTACCAACCTGGTATTCCCACCACTGTCATGACACTACCTCCTGATGTCTATATTTTCTGCATATATTATCTGCGGGAGGTAACCATTCACACGGACTAGAATCAGAGAACCCAATCTGCTTCTCAGAAGAGAAGAGGTAAGACCAGAAGCAATACCATGGAGAAAGGAATTGTTTAAGGGAGGATATTATTGCAAATGATTAATGTGCTTAGCTACAAACCAAAAGGTTGCAGGTTCGAATCTACCCAGAGCTACCTCAGGAGAAAAATATGGAGATCTACTTCTGAAAAATCAGGCACGGAAAACCATATGGAGCACAGTTTCACTCTGATAACATGGTGCTGTCATGAGTCGGAATCTACTGCCCAGCAACTAGTTTACTGGTATTAACAAAGCCGGGAGCATGAGTTGTTGCTTGAGAAGGATTAACTTAAATCTTTGGCAAATTGTGATAGAAAACAAAAGGCCTGCACACAGAAGAGTGGGGAAAAACATAGATTTTAAAGTTGGTCTGACCTTCCGCCACATCCTACTTGCTAATTTTGCTAAGCCTCAAAGGATTGTGAATATGAAATGATAGAAATCATTCTATAAATCTTCAGCCTTTTTAGCTTCAATAAATGTATTATGTTGTTGTTGTTGTTATGTGCCGTCGAGTCGGCCCCAACTCATAGCGACCCCTCCTTGGGTTTCCGAGGCAGTATCACTATGGAAATAGATTGCCCAATCTTCCTTCCGAGGAGTGGCTGGTAGGTTTGAACCTCCAGCCTTCTGGTTAGCAGTCAAGTGCCTTAGGCACTATGCTACCAGAGCTCCTAAATGTATTATACTCACTATTATTACACACTTTACCATGCCTTGCTCAGTATAGGTGTGTGCTTTTCGTCCATGCATTTCCTTAAATGCTGTACATCATTTGAGAGTGCTTTCTGCTGCAAGTAACAGGAAATTTAAATTAGCATGCCTTAAAAAAATCTGGGTTTATTTTACTCACATGACATTAAATCCAAAGGCAGATGGTTTGTTACAGTAAATCAAATGCTCAGAAACCCAATGAGGTGCTCAGATTATTTCGATCTTTCTCTTTGGCCATCTTTGGTGTGTTGGACTTTTCAAATATGTGTGTTGTCTCATGGTCACAATGCAGTGTTGGGATTTCAATGCATTATTGTGTGCAATTACCAGACAGAAAGAAGAAACAGGGATCAAAGGCCTTTATCTTGGAAGGATTTTTTTTTTTTTTTAAGTAGAATGGAAGCTGTTAGGAGACACTTCTCTATGGATATTTCATGGGTCTGCACTGTTTGGACCTTCTGAGCAAATAAGATGATTGACACCAAAATAAGGAAAGTGGTAGAGTGAGAGACACCTCCTCTCTTCCCTCTTCCCTCCAGACACATTTGCTTACGCTTCAGCCCACTAAACATACAGCCATTTATTTTCCCTTCCCCCAATGAATCTGTTCACATTCCAGAACAGAAAGATAAGCTCTCATTCTATTTCCTAATCGGACGATGACAGACTGTCAGCTGCCCTATATAAGCTCTAAGTCTCAAAATGTGGGGTTTCTCTTCTGGTACAAAACCAACTGCATATGCATGTCTGATTGTCATTACCTTGCCCTGTGGAAATTGGGCGAGATATTGGTGCAAGGTATTTTTCTGGCTGTTTGTTTTTTCTGTGAGTATTAAATGATGTTTTTTTTTTTTTTTTTTTTTTTTCTGATCTTATGTTCTTCTGTTAGAAAATGCATATAAATTTGTGGCAGGCTGGCTTCTGACTCAACTGCAGCAAGTCCTCCTCAGCCGGTTTTCTCCTGTATCTCATTGGCCAGTACAGGAGCACCTGCCTTGTCTTACACAAATGAAAGGGGGTGAAGAATGAGATAGCACAGCCTGTTTAACCACTGCCACTACCACTGAGTTGATTCCAACTCATAGTGACCCCCAATGGGTTTACAAGACTGCAAGTCTTTGCAGAAAGTAGATTGCCTCATCTTCGTACATTGAAACAGCTGGTGGGTTTGAACCAGTGACCTTCAGGTTAGCAGCCACATACCTTACCCACTATACCACCCACTATATCTCCTTGCAAAACCAGTTTAGACCATCAAAACATCATACTTTATCTCCTGGTTTTGGCACCGAACCCTGCCTTCTGGTCGGGATACCTCTGCCTACTCTGTTCTTCTTGTTGTTGTTAGGTGTTGTCGAGTCAGCTCCGACTCATGGTGACCTGATGTACAGCAGAACAAAACACTGCCTGGTCCCGTGTCAGCCTCACAATCCCTGCTATACCTGAGCCCATTGTTGTAGTCACTGTGTCAAACCATCTTGTTGAGGGCCTTCTCCTTCTTTGTTGACCTTCCACTTTACAAAGCATGATAACCTTCTCCAGAGAATGGCCCCTTCTGCTAACATGACCAAAGTAGGTGACACAAAGTCTGGCCATCCTCACTTCCAGGGAGCATTCCAGTTGCACTTTTCCCAGGACAGATTTGTTATTTCTTCTGGCAGTCCATGGTACTTTCATTATTCTTTACCAACACCACAACTCACAAGTCTTCTTTGGTCTTTGTTCTGGTTACCTAGTGCCACTCTGACAAGAATATAGCACAAATGGAATGGCCTTAACAAACAGGAATTTATTCCTTCATAGGCTGGAGGCTTTAAGTCCAAGTTAAAAATGCCAAGCACTACGAGTTGTGTGAAAGCCCCTTGACCTTGGGCGTTAGTTCTGCCTCTTGCTCCTGGCCCACTGAAGCTAGAGGCATCTCTTCACTCAGGCAGCTACTGGCTGCTGAGGCTAACAAGCCCAAACCACACAGCAGGCCAGTAATTCAAGTCCATTTAAGTCCCAAGGTTGGCAAAGCATGGCAGGCTGCTGAGCAATGACATGGCCACATGCAAGGTCCAAGCATGCTGTAGGCTAGAAACCGTTCCCAAAGCTGCTTCTTATATACAGGAAGCAGGCTACATACCCAAAGAAGCTACTTAGCTACTTGTGGCAGATCCCACCATGAAGGTGATTGCCAGTCTCATCATGGGGAATAACTACCACCAGCTGCCCAGCCACTCAACCATGCCCAGCCAAATTGACACACAAACATAACCACCACAGTCTTCCTTATTCATTGTGTAGAATTCACGTACATATGAGGTGATTGAAAATACCAGGGCTTGGGTTAGGCACACCTTAGTCTTCAAAGGGACATCTTTACTCTTCAGCACTTAAAAGAGCTCCTTTGCAGCAGATTTCCCCAGTGCAGTATCATGTCTGATGTCTTGACTGCTACTTCCAAGGGTGTTAATTGTGGAATGAAGTAACATGAGATCTTTGACAACTTCAATCTTTTCTCCATTTATCCTGATGTTGCTTATTTGTCCAGGTGTGAGGAATCTTGTTTTCTTTATGTTGAGATGGAAACCATGCTGAAAACTGTAGTAGTAATATTCCTCAATAAGTGCTTCAAGTCATCTTCACTTTCAGCAAGCAAACTTGTGTCATCTGCATATTGCAGGTTGTTAATGAGTCTTCCTCCAATCCTGATACCATGCTCTTCTTCATATAGTCCAGCTTCTTGGATTATTTGCTCAGCATACAGATTGAATAAGTATGGTGAAAGGATACAACCCTGACTCACTCCCTTCTT
>NW_006922558.1:25788-34135 GCF_000298275.1 Orycteropus afer afer
CAATAAAACACAAGTAAGCATCTTTCTGGTATTCTTTGCTTTGAACCAAGATTTGTCTAACATCAGCAATGATATCCCTTGTTCCACATCCTCTTCTGAATCCACCTTGCATTTCTGGAAGTTCTCTGTCAATATATTGCTGCAACCTTTTTTTTTAAAAAATTATCTTCATCAGGATTTTACTTGCATGTGATATTATGATATTGCTTGATAATTTCCACATTCTGTGGGATCACCTTTGTTTGGAATGTGTACAAATATGGAGTTCTTCCAGTCAGTTGGCCAGGTAGCTGTCTTCCTAATATCTTGGCATAGCCAAATGAGTGCCTCCCATATGGCATTCATTTGTTGAAACATCTCAATGGGTATTCTGTCAATTCCTGGAGCCTTGTTCTTCACCAATTCCTTCAGTGCATCTTCAACTTCTTCCTTCAATATAATTGGTTCTTGATCATATACCACCTCCTGAAAGGGATGAACATTGACTGATTCATTTTGGTACAGTGACCCTGTATATTCCTTCCATCTTCTTTTGATGTTTCCTGCATGATTCAATATATTGCCCATGGAATCTTTCAATATTGCAACCCGAGGCTTCAATTTCCTCTTCAGTTCTTTCAGCTTGAGAAATGCTGAGTGTGTTCTTCCTTTTTGGCTTTCCAACTCCATGTCTTTGCTCATTTCATTACAATAATTGCCTTTGTCTTCTGGAGCTGCTCTTTGAAATCTGTTCAACTCTTTTATCTTATTGATTCTTTCATTTGCTTTAGCTACTCTCCACTCAAGGGCAAGTTTCAGAGTCTCTTCTGACATCCTTTATGGTCTTTTCTTCTTTTCCTGTCTTTTTAATGACCTTTTACTTTCTTCATGGATGATGTTCTTGATGTCATCCCACAATTCCTCTGGTTTTTGGTCACTGGTATTCAGTGTATCAAATCTATTCTTTAGATCGTCTCTAAATTGAGGAGGAATAGAATCAAGGTCATATTTTAACTCTCTTGGACTGGTTTTAAGTGTCTTCAGCCTCAATTTGAATTTGCATATAAGCAGTTGATGGTCTGTTCCACCATGAGCTACTGGCTTTGTTTTGGCCGAAGATATTGAGCTTCTCCATTGCCTCTTTCCACAGATGTAGTCAATCTGAATCCTGTGATTGGTTAAGTCCATGTATATTGCTGACATTTATGTTGTTGAAAAGGGGTTTATACTGTGTAAGTCATTGGTCTTGCAAAATTCTATCATGTGATCTCCAGCATCCTTTCTATCACTAAGCCTATATTTTACCACTACTGGTGATTCTTCTTTGTTTCCAACTTTTGCATTCCAATATCCAGTAACAATAAGCACAGCTTGATTGCACATTTGGTCAATTTCAGTCTCCAGAAGCTGGTAAAAGTCTTCAATTTCCTCATCTTTGGCTTTAGTGGTTGGTGAGTAAATTTGAATAATAGTAGTATCAAATGGTCTTCCTTGCAGGCATATGGATATTTACCTGTCACTGACAGCATTGTACTTCAGGATAGATTTTGAAACATTGTTTGTGATGATGAATGCTATATTATTTCTCTTTAGTTTGTCTTCCCTGGCATAGTAGATCATATGGTTGTCTGATTCAGAATGGCCAAAAACAGTCCATTTTAGCTCACTAATGCCTAGGATATTGATCTTTATGGATTCCATTTTGTTTTTGACAGCTTCTAATTTTCTTAAATTCATACTTTGTATATTCCATGTTCGATTATGAATGTATGTTTGCAACTGTCTCTTCCCATTTTCAGTCATGCCACATCAATAACTGGAGGTCCTTAAAGCTTTACTGCATCCACTTCATTAAGGTTGACTCTACTCTGAGGAGGCAGTTCTTCCCCAGTTTGTATTTTGAGTGCCTTCTGACCTGAGGAGTCACCTTCCAGTACTATATTGGACAGTGTCTCAAGGATATGCATAATAATTTCCAGTAATATATCAGACAGTGTTCCACTGCTATTCATAAAGTTTTCACTGGTCAGTTCTTTGAAGAGTGGATGGCCCTTTCTTTCTTCCAAGTCTGTCTTAGTCTGGAAGCTCTGCTGAAACCTGTCCATCATGGGTGACCCCAGTGATATTTGAAACACTGATGGCATACTCTCAGCCTTATAGCAACATGCAAGCTACTGTGGTATGACAAACTGACAGATGAGTGGTGGCTGTCTACTTGAGGTACGTATTTTTAAAGATGTATTTGTGTGTGGTCATGGGGGTAAATATCAGATGGAAAATGGATGGTTTTTCTGCTATATATTGTGAATCTAAAGACCCATGAAGAATGCATGTGCTACAGGGTACTGAGTTCTTTCCTGTCATTGAACTGTGTTCTGTTTATATTTGCCTATACTTAAGAGCTTGAGTCGGGGCCGACTCAACGGCACATAACAACAACAACAACAACATACTTAAGAGCTTACTATACTTTAATGTTTTACATATAGATGCTCAGTATGGGCTGAATTAATGAATTCATTGATGTTAGCCTGTACCGTCCTTCTTCTAAAAATAATAACATTTGTTAAATTAATCGAAATGTGTAAACCGTATAACAAGAAAGAAGAGGAAACAGACTCCAGTCACCATGTGAGAAAGAGCTCTTTTTCTTGCCTGACTTGTTCTGGAAGTTTCCCATAGTAGAAAATTTTCTACTGAATTATGATAATGCCAGTTCTCATAACTATGATCTTGTTATAGTTGAAAGGTTTGTTTAGATGTTCCATTTCTACATGTTACACAGGCTCTGTAATATTTTAACTGTCAAATTCCTGTATTATATATAAACTAGTAACTAAAACCTCAAAGCTGTTGTCAATCAAAATTTTCTATATTCTTTGAAAATGTATTTAAAGTCAGAACAGAGTCAATATGGGACATATATTTATTCTTAGTGACTTTCTTGTCAAAATGTATTGGATTGTCTTGTCAGATGAGTACTAATCCTACTGTGTGTGCAATAAAATTAACTGGCATTGAGACACCAATTAGTGTTCTTCTTCTACTTATGTCACTATCAATAATAGAGATTTTTGAAATTGAAAATTATTGGAAAGTGTTCTTAATAAAGTAGATGACATAGCCTAAGACCATGCAATAAGACCATGCAACTACAACTGAATAACTGAACTGCTACTTAGAATATGAAATAAATTATGTCAACCACAACAGCACCCATATCATTTAACAAGTAGCAGAATAGTAATTACTTAATTATATTTTTCCCTTTGTAATAACAGATACTCAGATAACTTTATAGCTAGAACATATTCTTAATATTATTTATCTAAACCAATATTTTACTTCCAAGTCAGGATCATGTCTTCTCAGTGAGGCCACACAACCGGGTACCATGGTAGTGTGTATAGAGAATAAGTCATTCATTGTCTTGGTTCTCTAGTGCTGCTGTAGCAGAAAGACCACAGTGGGTGGCTTTAATAAACAGGAATTTATTCTCTTTACAGTTTAGGAGTCTTGAAGTCTGAATCGAGAATTCTAACCCCTCAACCTTGAGCTTTAGCTCTGCCTCTTTTTCCAGGCCCATTGGATCTGGAGATGTCTCCTAACTCATGCAGCTGGTGTCTGCTGACACTGGTAACCCAAGGTAAAATGGCACAATCCCAAAATCAGCAAGGAACACTCCAGGCCACTGAGTCAAGTCCAGGAAGAATCCCAAGATTGGCAGGCAACAGGGAAGGCCAGTGTTTCAAGTCCAGGAACTGAAGATGAAGATTCAACCAAGTGTAGGATCCAAAATGTGCTAAGAAGCTAGAGACATTTTCCAGAGTTTCTCCATATGTACTGGAAGCAGTCCACACACCAAGGGCAACTTTCTTTCCACTGATTAACATCTCACAGCAGATTCTACCATGAAGGTAATTATAATCTCTTCATGGGGAATGACTACAGCCAGATGCCAAGCCACTCAAAATAATGACCAAGTTGACACATGACCTTAACTGCTGTAGTCATTATTTGAATTTGTTTTTCTTATATACTTGACTCTTCACAAAATTATCAGTTTTTTACATATATATATCAATATATGTTGCTGTTGTTAAGTGCCGTTGAGTCAGCCCCAACTCATAGCGACACTTCCTTGGGTTTCCGAGGCAGTATTACTACAAAAGTAGGATTGCCCAACATTCCTTCCGAGGAGTGGCTGATGGGTTTGAACCACCAGCCTTCTGGTTAGCAGTCAAGTGCCTTAGGAACTATGCTACCAGAACTCCTGTATGTGTGTGTGTGTGTGTGTGTGTGTGTGTGTGTACAAGGAGCTCTGGGGGCACAATGTCTAAGGCATTTGACTGCTAACCAGAAGGCTGGTGGTTCAAACCCACCAGCCACTCCGCAGAAGAAAGACTGGGCAATCTACTTCCATAAAGATTTACTGCCTCAGAAGCCCAAAGGGAGCTTGCTATGCATCGGAATAAACTCATTTCTGGTATGTATATATATATTCATATATATATATATATGAATAGGGTTTATTATATATACTATGGACTACCAGCCAATGGAAGCAGCAGTCAGGACATTAGACGACGTGTAGCCCTGGGTATGTCAGCTGAGAAGGAACTCTTTCGAGTGCTGAGGAGCAAGGATGTCTCCTTGAGGGCTAAGGTGTGCCTGACACAGGTCATGATATTTCCAGTCACCTCGTATGGATGTGAGAGCTGGACAATGAATAAGGAAGACCGAAGAAGAGTTGATGCTTTTGAATTGTGGTGTTGGCAATGAATGCTGAAAGTACTATGGACTGCTAAAAGAACTAACAGATCTGTCCTGGAAGAAGTGCAGCCGAGATGCTCCTTGGAAGTGAGAATGGCCAGACTTCATCTCACCTACTTAGGTCATGTTGTCAGAGGGGACCATTCCCTTGAGAAGGATGTCGTGCTTGGTAAGGTGGAGGGTTGATGGAAGAGGGGAAGGCCTTCGACGAGATGGATTGACATGGTGGCTACAACAAAGGGCTCAAGTATAGCAAGGATCAGGGAGCTGGTGTGGCATCGGGCAGTGTTTTGTTCTGCTGTGCATGGGGTCACTATGAGTCGGAAGTGACTCAACAATACCTAACAACAGCAACAATCAGCCACTCCTTGGAAGAAATGTTGGGTGATCTACTTCCATAGTGATACAGTCTCAGAAACCCAAGGGGTCATTATGAGTTGGGTCCAACTCAATGGTACACAACAACATGGAGTACCAAAAGAACATACAGAAAAAATACAACTAGAATGTTCCTTAGAAGAAAGATGGTAAGTCCTTGTTTTGGATATGTCATCAGGAAAGACCAATTGTTGAAAAAAGGGCTTCAGGCTTGGTAAAGTAGAGGGTAAAAAAAAAAAGAAGGAGGGAAACCCTTAATGAGATGGATTATCACAATACTCACACCAGTGCAGTCAAAAACACCAACAATAGTGAAGACTGTGCAGAATCAGACATATTTTGCTCTGTTATACGAGTGTCACCATGAGTGAAAACTGACTCAAAGGAAACTAACAGCAATAACGACAACAATATATTATGTGAAACATGGGGCTCACTACAAGGGGGAGGATCTTTCCCAATAAGTTAGTCTTGCGTAAAGCAGTCAACAAGTTTTCCATGATTATAACTGTGTTTCTTTCAAACTGCCTAGTTTATATCGTTAACTGAGAAGACATTACGCTTAACCTGATAGAAGCCAACATTCCTAAACAAGCCTCATTCTCCATACAGAAGGAAACCCCAGGCTTACAAATATGGTGCCTTAAACACTGAAATAAATCAACACAGGATTAAGTTACAAATGTTTCTTTTAGTCATTTCTACATTTACAATTTGATAAAAAAGGAACATATTTATTGGGTGCCATTTATATTAGAAATTCTAAACACTATTACATTCTTACAAATATGTTGTTGTTGTTGTTCGGTGTTGCCGAGTCATCTCCGAATCATAGTGACCCTATGCACAGCAGATCTAAACACCTCCCGGTCCTGTGCCAGCTCCATGATTCTTGTTATACTTAGTCCATCGCTGCTGCCACCATGTCAGTCCATCTCATTGAGGGCCTTCCCCTCTTTCGTCAACCCTCCAGCTTACCAAGCATGACATCCTTCTCCAGGGAATGGTCCCTTCTGATAACATGATCAAAGTAGGTGAGACAAAGTCTGGCCATTCTCTCCCCCAAGGAGGATTAGGGCTGCACTTCCTCCAGGACCCAATTGTTAGTGTTTTTAGCAGTCTATGGTACTTTCAGAATTCTTTACCAGTACCACCACTCAAAAGCATCAATTTTTCTTCGGTCTTCCCTAGTCATTGTCCAGCTCTCAATCCATATGAGGTGACTGAAAATTCTGTGGCTTGTGTCAGTGCACCCAGTCCTCAAGGAGACATCTTTGCTCCTTAGCACTTGAAAGAGGTCTTTTGCAGCCAACTTGCCTAGTGCTATGCATTGCCTGATGTCCTCACTGCTGCTTTCATTGTGTCAATTGTAGAACCATGCAATGTGAAGTATTTGACAATTTCAAACTTTTTCCATTTGCCATAATGCTGCTTATAGGTCCAGTTGTGAGGATTTTTGTTTTCTTTATGTTGAGATGTAATCCATACTGCAGACTACATTCTTCATTCTTCATCAGTAAGTGCTTCAAGTCATCCTCAATTTTAGCAAGCAAAGTTGTGTCATCAGCATATTGCAGGTTGTTATTCTTTCTCCAATCCTGATGCCACATTCTTCTTCATATAGTCCAGCTTCTCAGATTATTTGATCAGCATACAGATTGAATAAGTATGGTGAAAGGATACTACCCTGATGCACACCCTTCTTGATTTTAAACCATGCAGTGTCCCCTTGTTCTGTTCGAATGACAGCCTCCTGTTGAATGTACAGGTTCTTCGTGAGCACAATCAAGTGCTCCAGAATTCCCATTCTTCTCAATGTTATCCAAACTATGTTATGATCCACACAATCAAATGTTTTGCATAGTTAATAAAACACAAGTAAACATCTTTCTGGTATTCTTTGATTTGAGCCAAGATCCATCTGACATCAGAAATGATATTCATCATTCCACATCCTTTTCTGAATCCAGCTTGCATTTCTTGAAGTTCTCTTTCACTATACTGCTGCAACCATTTTTGAATTACCTTAAGTAAGATTTCACTTGCACACGATACTAATGATATTGCTAGATAATTTCCACATTCTGTGGGATCACCTTTCTTTGGAATGGCTACAAATACAGATCTTTTCCTGTCAGTTGGCCAGATAGCTGTCTTCCAAACCTCTTGGCATAGTTGATTGAGTGCCTCTAGTGGGGCATCTATTCATTGAAACATTTCAATGGTTATTGTGTCAATTCCTGGAGCCTTATTCTTTGCCAGTTTTTTCAGTGCAACTTTGAATTCTTCCTTCTATACCATTGGTTCTTGAACATATGCCACCTCCTGAAATGGATGCAGATTGACAAGATCTTTTTGGTACAGTGACTCTGTGTATTCCTTCCATCTTCTTTCTATGCTTCCTACATCATTCAACATTTTGCCCATAGAATCTTTCAGTATTGCCACTGGAGGCTTAAATTTTTTTCCTTAGTTCTTTCAGCTTGAGAAATACCAAGCGCGTTCTTCCTTTTTGATTTTCTAACTCCAGGTCTTTGCACATTTCATTATAGTAATTGGCTTTGTCTTCTCAAGCTGCTCTTTGAAATTTTCAATTCAGCTCTTTTATCTTGTCATTTCTTCCATTTGCTTTAGTTACTCTTCGCCCAAGGGCAAGTTTCAGAGTCTCTTCTGACATCCATTTTGGTCTTTTCTTTCTTTCTCATCTTTTTAATGACCTCTTGCCTTCTTCAAGGATGATGTTTTTGATATCATCCCACATTTCTGGTTTTCAGTCACTGGTGTTCAATGCATCAAATCTATTCTTTTGATGGTCTCTAAATTCAGGAAGGATATATTCCAGATCATATTTTGGCTCTCTGGACTTGTTTTAATTGTCTTCAATTTCAAGTTGAACTTTCAAATGAGCAGTTGATGGTCTGTTCCACAATCAGCTCCTGGCCTGGTTTTGGCTGAAGATACTGAGCTTTTTCATCACCTCTCGCCACAGATGTAGATAATCTGATTCCTGTGTACTACATCTGGCGAAGTCCATGTGTATAGCCGCTGTTTGCATTGTTGATAAAAGGTGTTTGCAATGAATAAGTCATTGGTTGGTCTTGCAAAATTCTATCATGTGATCTCCAGTGCTATTTCAGTCACCAAGGCCAAATTTTCCAGCTGCCAGTGATTCTTTTTTGTTTCCAACTTTTTATTTTTATTTATTTATTTATTTTAT
>NW_006922558.1:37750-52018 GCF_000298275.1 Orycteropus afer afer
CTAATTGGGGTTTAGTCCAATTCTGTATCCTTCCCTTCAAGGCTCAGGGGTCCACGATTATCTTCTGTGTCTGTGTTAATTGGTTTCCCTTTTCTTTGTTGAAGAGTGTCTGTGCAATCCTTCTGCCTAGTCCGCCATCTTGCTGGAACTCTCTCTGTTTCCAACTTTTGCATTCCAAACACCAGTGATATACAACACACCTTGATTGCATGTTTGATCAATTTCCGACTGCAGAAGTTGATAAAAATCTTCAATTTCTTCATCTTTGGCTTTGGTGGATGATGCATAAATTTGAATAATAGCAGTATTAATGGGTCTTCCTTGTAGATGTATGGATAGTATCCTATCACTTACAGCATTGTACTTCAGGACAGATTTTAAAACATCCTTTGTTATGATGAATGCCACCTCAGTCCTCTTCAAACTGTCATTCCCAGCATAGTAGATCATATGGTTTTCTCATTCAAAATGGCCAAAACTGGTACATTTCAGCTCACTAATGCCTAGGGTACCATTCTTTATGCATTCCATTTCATTTTTGATAACTTCCAATTTTCCTAGATTTATAATTCGTACATTCTATGTTCCAGTTTTAATGGATATTTGCACCTGTTTCTCCTCAATTTGAGTTGTGCCATATCAGCACATGGAGTTCCTGAAAGACTTACTTTACCCATATCATTAAGGTTAGTTCTACTGTGACAAGGCAGCTCTTTCCCAGTCCTATTTTGAATGCCTTCTGACCCAAGGGAGTCATACTCCTGCACTGCATCAGATAATGGTTCCAGGCTATTCATGAAGTTGCCCAGGAATGTATCAGACATCGTTTCTCTGCTATTCATAAGATTTTCCCTGGCCAATTCTTTAAGAAGTGGATGGCCTCTTCCTTCTGCCTAGTTTGTCTCAGTCTGTAAGCTGTGTTGAAATCTGTGCACCATGTGCAACTCTGCTGACATTTGAAACACCAGTGGCACAGCCTCAAGCCTCACAGCAACATGCAAGCCCCACAGGATGACAACCTGACATACAAATTTGTCTCGCTTAACTGTTGGAAACCTCTCCTCCCTCTCCTTACCTAATTCCTACCTGGATCCTTCCACTTTGTAGTGCCTGGTTGATCTCTTCCTTTCCTGGCCCTGGGGGCTGGGGCCTGCCTGCCTCATGCTCCTTACCGAGATCCTGCTGCTCTTGTGGTCCCTGGCTGCTCTCTCCATTTCCTAGCTCTATGGGGCTAGGACCTTGCCTGCCTCCTGCCCCTTCCCTGGATCCTGACACTCTGTATAAGGTGTGTAAGACAGGTATTATAGTGACAAGTTGACAAATGAAGAAAATATGGATTTGGAGAAGTTAAGTAATTTGCATAAGTCCTACATATTTTTTATGGGAACTAGTGAGTAGAGATTCAAATCCAGTCCTGTCTGTCTTCAATGTCCTTTCTGTGAATTAATGACTATCTCTTAACTGTAGGAGCTCTGGTGGCACAGTGGTTAAGGCACTCAGCTGCTAACCAAAAGTTTGGTGGTTAGAACTCACCAGCCACTCCATGTGAGATGAATGAGGCAGTCTGCTTCTGTAAAGATTACAGCCTTGGGAACCCTATGGGGCAGTTCTACTCTGTTGTATCATGTTGCTATTAGTGAGAATTGACTTAACAACAGTAGATTTATTTGGCTTTTTGTTTTATTTTTGGTTTCTTAACTGAAAATATTTCCACCTGCAGAAGGGCTCTATTTGATTTGTATCATCAAGGGTACTGTTGTCTAGGATCAAGAATCATAGGAATTCTGATATTACACAAATTCTTCAAAGTGATGGGGGAAAGTTACAAGAGAAAAAGACAAACATCTGTGGTGCAGAGGGCTGATACAGTACCTGATGCTGGAATATGGAGAAAAGAAGAAAATTTTCCTAAGTATTTTTGAATCATAGACAACTGTGGACACATAAATTGGTCAAGTTAATCCCAAACCATAAAAACCAGTTGTCACTGAGCTGGCTCTGACTCATTGCAGTTTCATACAGGTCAGAGTATATCTGACTCCAGGAAGTTTTCAATAACTGAGTTTTCAGAAGCAGATCATCAGGCCTTTCTTCGGAAGTGGTCCCAAGGGGCTTGAACCTCCAACCTTTTGGTTGGCAGCAGAGTGCATGAATCTTTTGCACTACCCAGGGACTTCAGCAAAGTTATTATTGGGTGGCTATTTTTTAATGAGTAAGGCAGCAACATTCTCTTTGAGGGCTCAGACATCACTGCTCACTTGCTGGATCACACACAGTCGAGCCTCTTTACACAGTGCCACTCAGGTCATGTGATCCCAGGGGCGTTTGTATGGCATTGTCTTCCCGCGACTGTAGCTGGCAGCCGATAATGATGAAATGGTGGCTGTCCTTCCATGTCAACTATATTGTGGCTTCTGTGCTGAGGTTGTCATTTGTACGGATGTTTTTCTAGTATAAACTCACCATCAGCTGGAACAAGAAAAAGGACATATAACGTATTTCACACCTTTATCACTGCCATCCTGATATATATTAGAATTGGTGACCTAGAGTTAAAGCTCTTGGTCTTCCCTCACCAATTATTCCTCAGAGTCTTCCACTATCCCAAACATCCATGATTACCAGTCTTGCTTCCCATATCAGGGACCTGACTCCAAAAGAAGGTTAAATCGTTTGTTTTCCAACTGCACCCTGAAAGCAGAATATAACTCTATAAAACCCTTCATCCATGAAGGGCAATCACAGTTCCATTCATTGGGAAAAAAAAAAAAAAACAGTGTCAGTACTCGTTACATAAAGAATGTTGCTTGCATTTTGAAAGAAGAGTTATATTCAGCCTCTGGGGTTAGAGATCTCCAAACATAGCTGTGAGCAACATTTATTCAAAATTGAGTCTAGCCACTAATTGACTGGACAGTCACAATTGCGTGCAGCCAGGAAAAATGTCAACTTTAATCTTGGTGAACTGCTTCAGAAGAGAATTAAGTGGAAGGCAATTTTTATCAGAATTGCGTCAGTAGTGTAGAATTTAAATGGAAAAAGTTAATGTGACAGGAGAAGTGGGCAGATACTAAAAGGACCTTTAAAATGTAGTAGGCACTGTTATTCTCTCTCTTAATAAAGTATTTTATTTAATTGTTGCAATAAGATTATGAGATAGTTTTGATTTTTTTTTATTTTAATTTTGTAAATAAAGAAGCTGTGTCTCAGAAGGTGAAATGTCTAGTCTCCCACAGTTAGAATATGGCTAAGCTGGGTTTTAAATCCTGATCTGACTACAAATTCTTTGAGTTTTCATCCATCCAATAATGTACTGAGGCTATATATCCTGCTCATACATTATAGATCCTTTAGCTAAAAAGGAGCCCTGGGGGCTTAATGTTAAGCACTGAGCTACTAACCTAAAGGTTGGCTGTTCAAACCCACCAGCCACTCCATAGGTGAAAGATGTGGCAGTCGGCTTCCATAAAGATTTACAGCCTAGGAAGTCCTATAGGGCAGTTCTACTCTGTCCAATAGAGTTGCTATGACTTGGAATTGACTTGAACAATAACAATAGCATGCGAAAATATTAACAGAGAGAAATATGACTTCATAAAACTCTTTGCCCAACTTCATCTCATCCTCAAAAATGGAAGACCCAAGGCCATCAGGTGGCACTCTTCAGAACTTGTGAGTTGCTGTGATGCTGGTGGTCCATGCATCACTTACACCAGAACCTTCTGGGGCATAATTAAAGATGCAGATTCTTCTATAGAACCCAAGTCCTCTGGATCAGATTGTGGAGAAGTTGGGGCCTTGACTCTGCATGTCGGGTAATACTTGTGAATACCACCCTCCCATGGAAGGTAAAAATGTCATTGAGCAAACGCGGCACATCCGCCTTGGACCAATGCAAATATAAGTACTCATATACCGCTTACATGGGGCTGGGGCAGGCTCCGAGTAGGGTAGGATATCATCTATTAAGTTTGATTTTTAAAATATATTTTTAAATGCTAAAACTATATTTATCTCTGACCAGCACATAATAAAATCCCTACACTGAAGAGTCATCATTATTATTATAGTTGTTGTTACTACTATAGTTCTTGTTGCTAGTCTTTGAAGGCTTTGTTTCAAGCCTATTTGCTCATTCAACATATTTCCTGTGGGCCATTCAAAAGTATGGAATCCTGTGACTCTATACTTTAAAAAATAACAGTTAGATCACCTCTTCAACCACAAAGCTAATGATCAGCCAATTTGGGGAACAACAGCAAATGTTCAGCAAAACAAGTGAGGTGCCAACATGATTGGACATCATGTTACCCAGAAATAAAAGTGGGAAAGGGAAAAGGGGAATGCTTCCTAGGGGGAGAGGACAAAAAGCAGACAGGGGGAGCACATCAAAGCCGAGTTTTATGTTCATCAGGGTCTTGTTCCTGGAGACCCCAGCTCACATCCAGCTGCTCATAAGAAACTCAGTCATATTGACTGTCTCACCTTGGTGACATGGGGTCATCATGAGTTAGAATACACTCAACAGTAACTATTTTCTGTTTTCTTATTAAAATTTCTGTCTACTTATTTATATGTGCAGAAAGGGAGTAAAAGAGGAAAAGTGGAAGAGAGGAGAGAAAAGGAGAGGGTGGGTGAACAAATAAAATAATATCCTGTGATGTTGTTGTTGTTGTTAGGTGCCGTCGAGTCACCTCCAACTCATAGTGATCCTATGCACAACAGAATGAAACACTGCCTGGTCCCATGCCAGCCTCATAATCCTGATATGCTTGAGCCCATCATTGTAGTCACTGTCAGTCTATCTCATTGAACGTCTTCCCCTTTTTCATCTACCATCTACATTACCATGCATGGTATCCTTGTCCAGAGAAGGATATCTTCTGACCACATGACCAAATTAGATGAGGTGAAGTCTGGTCATTCTTACCTCCAAGGGTCATCCCAGATACACTTCTTCCAGGACAGATTTGTTCATTTTGCTGGCAGTCCATGGCATTTTCGGTATTATTTGCTAACACTGTAATTGAAAAGCATCAGCTCTTCTTCGGTCTTATTCATCGTCCAGTTTTCACATGCATATGAGGTGATTGAAAACACCATGGCTTGGGTTAGGTACATCCTAGTCACTGAAGAGATATCTTCACTTCTTAACATTTTTAAAGAGGTCTTTTGCACCGAATCTGTCCAGTACAATACGATGTCTGCTTTATTTTCCTTTTAAATTTTTATTGTGATTTGGGTGAAAGTTTACAGAGAAAATTCATTTTCCATACAGCAGTTCATACACATTTAGTTTCATAACATTGACTGCAATTCCCCACAATATAACAACTCTTTTCTCACTTCCTTCCTGTAGTTACTTCTTCCCTGTGTTCTTCCCTCCTATGTGCTCTTGCCTCCCGAGTTTCTCCCTGTGCAAACACTGCAATTCTGTTCCCCCATGACTGATCACTCCAAGGAATGTATCTACCTGATGTAAATGTTCACCCCATGTGCCTTTCTATTGTTTGACTGGAAGCCACAGCAGTGAGTTGAGTTCCAGGCTTAAAGGGGAAGTAGTGACCATAGTCTCAAGAGTCTCACCAGCCTCTATCAGACCAGCAAACCTGACTTTTTTTTTTTTTATGATTTTGAATTTTGTTCCACATTGTTCTCCCACTCTGTCCAAGATTCGCTGCACCAATCCCCCACTGAGAGGTTGACAGTGGTAGCCAGGCCCCATCTAGTTCTTTTGGTCTCTTGGTCATATAGCTGAGGATCACATGGTCTACCAGTCCCTTGAACTAATTGTTTCCATGTGTCTTTGGTTTTCTTCATCTTTTTTTGCTCCATGTGAGGAGAGACTCATTGTTGCATCCAGATGGCCACTTGAAAACTTTTGAGACCCCAGTCACTACTCACCAAAGTAGGATGTAGAGCAATGTTTTTGTGTAGTATGTTATGACAATTGAGCTTGATGTCCCCTGTGATCAACGTTCTGAGCTCACATGTCCAACTATCACTCTCTCAGGATAGCTGGCTGTGACCAAGAAGCCACCACAACCTTGCCCCTTGCCAGCTCTACTATATACCTGGATGTCTGATGTCTTGACTTCTGCTTCTATAGGTTTTAATTATAGATCTGATAAAATGAAATCACTGACAACTTCAATCTTTTCTCCACTTACCATGATGTTGCTTATTGGTCTAGTTGTGAGCATTTTCTTTTCTTTTATGTTGAGGTGTAATCTACAATGAAGACTTAGTCTTTGACTTTCATCAGTAAGTGTTTCAAGTCATCTTCACTTTCAGCAAGTAAGATTGTGTCATCTGCGTATCACAGGTTGTTAATGAGGCTTCCTCCAATACTGATAGCAAGTTCTTCACATAGTCCAGCTTCTCAGATTATTTGCTCAACATACAGATTGAATAAGTATGATGGAAGAATATAACTCTGACTGCCACTTTTCCTGATTTTAAGCCATACAGTATCCCTTTGTTCTATTCAAATGACAGCCTCTTAGTCTACGTATAGGTTCCTACAAGGTATAGCTTTTCCAGCCATTGTCTTTGTAAGTCCCCCTTTGCTATGAGTAGCTGATTGTTAAAGTTATCCACCTGGTATATTTCTGTTGAAAGGACAGGAAGCAATCTTCTGGAAAGTTCGTTCTCTCTCAGGTGTATAGAATTTTGATGTTGGGATTGGTTGGTTTTGGCCATGCTGACAGGCTCAAAAAGTATTTTTCCTAGAAGCAGGAGGAGAGAATCTCTCACTGCCAGCTAAGAGACTGAGAGATGTGCTGCTGAGAGAATGCAGTTGCTGAGAGAAAGAGATGTGAGAGGTATGTGCTGCTGAGAGATGTGAGAGACACGCACTGCTGAGAGAACAATGTGTTACTGAGAGAGACTGCCAGCTGCTGAGTGAGATGGTTGGCTGTGAGAGACATTGCATGTTTCTGAACTTGAATTGTTGTCTGTTGCTTCCCTAATAAACCCCATAATCTGTGAGTTCTGTGTGGTCACTGCAGTGAATTATTGAACCCAGCAGAGAGGTGGTGGGTGTCATGGGAGGAATGTTTGGTTTCAAGGTTAGTAAGAGGGCTGGAGGGTGGCAGCATGTCTGGCCCTCAGGCATAGGCCTTGGGCTGCTTATAGTGATTCTGTTCTCCTCTTGTGTGGTTAGAGGAGGTCAGAAGATGCAGTCTCTCTCTCCCTTTTGCAGTTCCTCATAAGCAAATTAAGTGTTCTGGAATTCCCATTCTTCTTTATGATTGGTTATGATCCACACACTGGAATGCTTTTGTACAGTTAGTAAAACACAAGTAAACATCTTTCTGGTATTTTTTGCTTTCAGCCACAATCTATCTGACATCAACAATGATGTCCTTCATTCCACATCTTCTTCTAAATCCAGCTTACATTTCTGGAAGTTCCCTGTTTTGAATTATCTTCAGAAAAATTTTACTTGTGTGTGCGATTAATTACATTTTTTGATAATTTCCACATTTTGTTAGATCATCTTTCTTGGGCACTAATATCTATCTCTTCCAGCCAGTTGGCCAGGTATCTGTCTTCCAAATATCTTAGCATAGACAAGAGCCTCCAGGGCTGCATCTGTTTGTTGAAACATCTCAAGGGGTATTCCTTTAATTTCTGAAACCTTATTTTATTTTGCCAATTCCTTCAGTTCAGCTTGGACATCTACTTTCTTTGTGATATTAATGTAGTGATATGTTGTTGTTGTTGTTGTTTGCCGTCGAGTCGGCCCCGACTCATAGAGACCCCTCCTTGGGTTTCCGAGGCAGTATCACTACGGAAGTAGGATTGCCCAACCTTCCTTCCGAGGAGCCTTCTGGTTAGCAGTCAAGTGCCTTAGCCACTATGCTACCAGAGCTCCCATAGTAATTTCTAATTCCTCTAGTAATGCTTTCACATTTGCATAACTCATTTTTAAGCCTATATTCTTATCTCACTGTACCAACAAGAACTGGTTGATCTTCATCCATTTCAGGAAGTGGCATATGATCTAGAGCCAATGGTACTGAAGGAGGAAATCAAAGCTGCAATGAAAGAATTGGCAAAGAAAAAGCCTCCGGGAATTGATGGAACACATTGAGATATTTCAACAAACAGATACCCCACTGGAGGCACTCACTCAGTTATGCCAAGAGATTTGGAAGACAGCTACCTGGCCAACTGACTGGAAGAGATCCATATTTGTACCCATTCCAAAGAAAGGTGATCACACAGAATATGAAATTATAGAACAATATCATTAATATTGTATACAAGTAAGATCTTACTGAAGATAATTAAAAAATGGTTGCAGCAGTATATTGACAGGGAACTTCCAGAGGTGCAAGCTGGATTCAAAAGAGGACGTGGAACAAGGGATATCATAGCTATTGTCAGATGGACCTTGGCTCAAGGCAAAGAATACCAGAAAGATGTTTACGTGTGTTTTATTGACTATGCGAAGACATTTGATTGTGTGGATCATGACAAATTATGAATGACATTGAGAAGAATGGGAATTCCCAAACACTTGATTGTACTCATGAGGAACCTGTACCTTGACCAGGAGGCTGTCGTTCAAATGGAACAAGGGGACACTACATGGTTTAAAATCAGGAAGGGAGTGTGTCAGGGTTGTATCCTTTCCCCATACTTATTCAATCTATATGCTAAGCAAATAATTTGAGAAGCTGGACTATATGAAGAAAAACGTGGTATCAGGATTGGAGGAAGAATCATTAACAACCTGAGATATGCAGACGATACAATTTTGCTTGCTGAAAGTGAGAATGACTTAAGGCACTTATTGATGAAGGTTGAAGAATACAGTCTGAAGTATGGATTACGTTTCAATATAAAGAAAACAAAAATCCTCACAACTGGACCAATGAGCAGCATCACAATAAATGGAGAGAAGATTGAGGTTGTCAAAGAATTCACATTGCTTGGTTCTACAATCGATGCCAATGGAAGCAGCAGACAGGACATTAGATGACTTGTAGCACTGGGAAAGTCAACCGTGAAGGAACTGTTTCAAGTGCTAAGGGGCAAGGATGTCTCCTTGAGGACTAAGGTGTGCCTGACATAAGCCATGATATTTCAAATCGCCTCATATGCATGTGAGAGCTGGACAATGAATAAGGAAGACTGAAGAAAAGTTGATGCTTTTGAGTAGTGGTGCTGGAGAAGAATGCTGAAAGTACCATGGCTTGCTAAAAGGACTAACATATCTGTCCTGGAGGAAGTGCACCCAAATTGCTCCTTGGAAACAAGAATGGCCAGACTTCATCTCACCTACTTTAGTCGTGTTGTAAGAAGAAACCATTCCCTGGAGAAGGTCATGCTTGGTAGGGTGGAGGGTCAACGAAAGAGGGAAGGCCTTGAACGAGATGAATTGATATGGTGGCTGTGGTGATGGGCTCAACTACAGCAGCAGGAATCACGGAGCTGGTGCAGGATTGGGTGGTGATTCGTTCTGTTGTGCATGGGGTTGCTATGAGTCAGAAATGACTCAACGTCACCTAAGAACAACAACAACATATTCTTATCAGTAAAACAAGAATTGTGGGACTCAGGAAAGATGAGAGTATATAGAAATATTGCTAATTCTGAAGTACTGTGGAAAAAAAAATTGCATTTGACTTATAGTATTGGTGAAGAATATTGACTATATGGACTGCTGAAGGACAAAGAAATGTCTTGGAATAAGTTCAGCCAACATACTTCTTAGAAGTGAAGATGGTGTGACTTCATCTCATGCAGTTTGGACATGTTATCAGGATGGATCTGTCCCTGGAGAGGGATGCTATGCTTGGTAAAGAGTCAACAAATAAGAGGAAGACCCCAAATGAGATGTATTGAGACTGTGGCTACAACATTGGGCTCAAATATAACAATGACTGTGAAGATGGTACAAGACAAGGAAACATTTTGTTCTTTTGTACATAGGGTCTCTATGAGTTGCAAGTGATTTGATGGCACTTTACAGCATGCAAAAATCAGCTCATAGCAATTGGATTATGCAATGAGAATTAATAGCAAAGAAGAAATTGGATGTTTGGACAAGGATCAATTAGCTGTATGTAGCCTTTCACAAACATATACCATGAATGCTAGATAAGATGTAATAATTCATACTCACATATCAAAATTATGTGGTTTTGCCTTTGCATGGAAAGCTGATAAATTGGCATTCCTCTCAGGCTCTCCAGAATTATGTCCAGATCCTCTGTTTGTCAGGACTTATTTTCTCAATGGGAAGTAAAATGATTATGTTGGAGAATCACATCCAACAATTTTCACTCTCCTGCTTAAACATATATGACATATAGGTCAACTTAGTAAATGGTCTTTTTTAAAAAATCACAGCTCTCTGTTGTAAAAGCAGACAACTTAAACAACTGACTGTCATATTAGGTCATCTTGTCAGTTTGCTTTTAAAAGGATCTTGCTCTTAGGATTACATTCTAAATTTTCTGAGTCCATTTCAAATTAGCACATGAGTGATGCTGTAAGATCATGAGTCCAAACTGAGACTGAAATTCTATGTCTACATGACATATAAGCCTTTCAGAGACTGATTCCAAGTGATGATTAGCTAAATAAGATATTCTTTCCTAGACAAGATAGTACTTGATAAGAGCCTGGAAAGATAGATAGGACTTTAATATGAAGGTTTCAAGAATCAAATATAGAGAATGTCTCAATACGGCTAGAGGCAGGAATTTAGGAAATTACTCATGATACAATCTGGCTAGAGAGTTGAGATAGAAAGACAGAATAGAATCATATTGTGGCATACTTAAGTATTGTGTACAGAGGTGTGGCTTTTGTTCATCTGGCGATAGAGAGGCACAGAAGATCACAGAGGAGGCAATAACTGGATTAAAAGTGTACATATTATTTTGTGGATCAAAAGTGTACATGTTGTTTTGTATTCTCTACTGGTGTATTTGAACAAGTAGGACATGTATTGCTTTTGTTTAATGTTCTTTGCCTGATAGCACAGGGCAAGTCACATAATAAGTTTTCAATAAACATTTTCAAAATGCCGAATAAAGGAATAATACTTTAATGTTTATGTGAAAGGTGGATGAGAATGAGTATTGAAAACTAATGACTGGACATCAGATGAGTTGTTGGATGATATCAAGGACATCACATGTGAAAAAATCAAGAGGTCATTAAAAATGAAAGAAAGAAGAGACCAAAATGAATGTTAGAAGAGACTCTGAAACTTATTCATTACAAATATCTTTTTTTTAACAACTAAAATGGCAACTATGCACATGTCCTCACCAGATAGAATACACACACACACACACACACATACACACATACACACACAAGTGACTACATCTGTGGAAAGAAATTATTTAGAAGCTCAATATCGTCAATCAGAACAAGGCCAGGCATGACTGTGGAACAGATCATCAGTTGCTCATGCACAAGGTCAAGGTGAAATTGAAGAAAAGTAAAACAAATCCACTAGACCCTTGTTATGACATTGAGTATATATCACCTGAATGTAGAGACCATCTGTAGTAGTTCAGTTTGTGTGTCAACTTGGCTGGGCCTGGTTGAGTGGCTGGGCAGCTGGATGTAGCATTCCCCATGATGAGACTGGTAATCAACTCCATGGTGGAATCTACTGTGAGCAGCTGAGTAGCTACCTTAGGGAATGTGGTCTGCTTCTTGTATTTAAGCAGAAGCCTTGGGAATGGTCTTTAGCCTATGGCATGCTTGGACCCTGCATGTAGCTGTGTCATTGCTCAGCAGCCAGCTATGCTCTGCTGACCTTGGGACTTACAATGGACTTAAGTTAATGGCCTGCTGTGTGGTTTGGTAACATCAGGACTGTGCTTTTTTCCTTGTCAACCTTGGGGCTTCTCAGCCTCAGCAGCCAGCAGCTGTCTGAGTGAAGAAATGCCTCTACCTCCAGTGGGCCGGGAGCAGGAGGCAAAACTGGATCCCAAGGTTGAGGGGCTTTCACCTAGCCCCTAGAGCCTGGCACTTTGAACTTGGACTTAAAGCCTCTAAATTGGAAGAATAAACTCCTGTTTGTTAAGGCTACCCCCTTTGTGGTATATTTCTTGTCAGAGCAGCACTAGGTAACCAGAACACCATCTCAAACATAGATCTGATGCATTGAACAGGAGGACTGAATACCAGAATAGTTATGGCATGACATCAAGGTTATCATACATGAAAAAATAGAAGATCATTGAAAAAACTGGAAAGAAAGAAAACACCAAAATTAATGTCAGAAGAGGCTTTGAAACTTGCTGTTGGACCTAGAGTGTTGTTAGGTGCCTGCTAGTCAGCTCTATGTACATAGCAACCTATGCACAACAGAAAGAAACGCTGCCTGGTCCTGTGATAGCCTCACAATCCCTACCATGCTTGAGCCTATCATTGCAGCCACTGTGTAAATCCATCTCACTGAGTGTCTCCCCCTTTTTTGGTGACCTTCTACTAACATGCATGCTATCTTCTCCAGGGCATGGTCCCTTCTGACAACATGACCAAATTATGTGAGATGAAGCCTGGAAGTTCCAACTTCTAAAGACCATTCAGGCCATACTTCTAAGATAAATTTGTCCATTCTTCTGGTAGTCCGTGATATTTATTTTCAGTATTCTTTGCCAATTACCACAATTCAAATGCATCAGTTCTCCTTTGGCCTCCCTTATTCATTGTTCAGCTTTCATATGCAAATGAGGTGGTTGAAAATTCCATGGTTTGGGTCAGGTGTACATGAGGCTTCAAAGTGACATCTTTGAACATAGAGTAGCTAAGAACATAGAGTAGTTAAAGTAAATGGAAGAAATGATAAGAAAAACAGCTGCTTTCAAAGAGTGGCTTGAAAAGACATGGTTAATATGAACTGAAATGTGTAAATACCTGGAGTTATAAAACCAACAGGGAAGAATATGCTCAGCATTTCTCAAGCTGAAAGAACAGAAGGAAAAAAATGAAGCTTCAGGATGGAATATGGAAGGATTCTATGGGTAAAAAAATGTATGATGAAAGAAGCATTAAAAGAGGATGGAATAGTACATTTGACTTGACATTTGTCTTGAAGAAATGACTTGAAAGAGTCATTGTACCAAAAAAAAAAAAAAAAAAAAAAAATTGATTGATATTTCAATCTTCCAGGAGTTAGCATATAATCAAGAATTGATGGTACTGAAGGAAGAAGTCCAAACTACATTGAAGGCATTGGCAGAAAACAAAGCTTCAGGATTGATTAATGCCAATGGAGATGTTTAAACAAATAGAAGTTCATAACTCATTTATACAAGAAATTTGGAAGACAGCTACCTGGAAAATGGATGAGAAGAGATCCATATTCTAAAGAAAGGTGATCCAATGAAATGTGGAAATTGTAGGACAATACCATTAATGTTACATGCAAGAAGAATTATGCTAAAGATAATTAGAAAATAATTGCAGCAGTAAGGGAACAACCAGACGCTCAAGTTGGAAGAAGACATATCATTGCTGATGTCAGATGGATCTTGAATGAAAGAAAAAAAATACATTACAAAATCGCCAGGAATGAAATGCACCAAAGCTTAAAGGGAAGGATTATATATGAAAATTGTTTTGTTTTTAATGTTGACTATGCAGAGGCATTTGACTGTGAGGATTATAAGAAATTATGGATTGCTCTGCAAAGGATGGGAATTCTAGAACATTTAACGGTGCTCATGTGGAACCTGCATATTCAAGAAGCAGTCATTT
Organism: Orycteropus afer afer; assembly: GCF_000298275.1. Taxonomy (NCBI): domain Eukaryota; kingdom Metazoa; phylum Chordata; class Mammalia; order Tubulidentata; family Orycteropodidae; genus Orycteropus; species Orycteropus afer. The sequence continues at coordinate 51,494 of NW_006922558.1, forward strand.
GAACAAGACAAGGGGGAAATGTGTGGTTTAAAATCAGGAAACGTGTGCCGGCATTCTATTGTTTCACCATGCTATTCAATCTATATGCTGAGCAGATAATCTGAGAAGGTGGACTATATAAAAAAGAATGCAGCATTGGGATTTGAGGAAGACTCATTAATAACCTGCAATACGCAGATGACAAAATTTTGCTTGCTGGAAGTGAACAGGACTTGAAGCATTTGTTGTTGTTGTTGTTAAGTGCCATCGAGTCGTTTCTGACTCATAGCGACCCCATGCACAGCAGAACGAAACACTGCCCTATCCCGTTCCAACCCCACAATCCCTGCTATACTTGAGCTCATCATTGCAGCCACCGTACAAATCCATCTGGTTGAAGGCCTCCCCCTCTTTCGTCGACCCTCCACCCTGCCAAGCATGACATCCTTCTCCAGGGAATGGTCCCTCCTTACAACATGACCAAAATAGGTGAGACGAAGTCTGGCCATTCTTGCTTCCAAGGAGCATTCTGGCTGCACTTCCTCC
>NW_006922558.1:55660-58080 GCF_000298275.1 Orycteropus afer afer
GATACTGCCTTGGAAACTGAAGGAGGGGTCGCTATGAGTCGGGGACGACTCGACGGCACATAACAACAACAACATATAGCCTTTGGTATAGATAACACCTCAACATAAAGAAAAAAAAATCTCACAAATGGACCAATAAACATCATAACAAATATAGAAAATACTCAAGCTGTGATACATTTCATTTTACTTAGATTTACAACCAATTCCTATGTAAGCAGAAGTCAAGAAATCAAACAACATATTTCATTGGGCAAATTTGCCACAAAGAATCTCTGCAAAGTGTTGAAAATCAAACATTTCACTGTGAGGAGTAAGGTATTTCTGACCCAAGCCCTGGTATTTTCAATTGCCTTATATACATGGATAATGCGCAAGGAAGACAAAAGAGCTGATGCATTAGAATTATGACTTTGGTTAAGAATACTAAATATGTCATAGACTGCCAGAATAACAAATCTGTCATGGGAGAATTATAGCAAGAATGTCTCTTAGAAGAAAGGATGGCAGGACTTCATCTCACGTACTTTGAACAAGATATCAGGAGGGACCAGTCCATGAAGAAGCATGGTTATCATTATGCTTGGTAAAGGAGATGGCCAGTGAAAAAGAGCAAGATCCTCAACAAGATGAATTGACACAATGACTGCAACAAAGGGCTCAAGAGTAGCAATGAATATGAGAATGGCACAGGACTGAAGAACTTTTTACTGTACTATTTATGAGGCTACTACGACTTGGAGCTGACTAGACCAAACCTAACCAAAACAACAATGCAGTATGCCAAGCATATTTGAGTTTTCTATATGTTGTCCTAGTTTGTGTCATGGTAGATATTTTTGATATCAACTTTATTAAAAGGGAAATGAAGCATAAAAGTTATGTCAATTGAATAAAGTCATACTATTAATAAAGTGACAGAATTGGGATTAAATTATTCCTTCTTGGTTTTGGGTGTGATTCACATTATATTTTGAAGTTAGAACTGAAGGATTGGCTAATGAACTGGATTTGGTATATGAAAGAATGAGATAGGAAAATAATGACAAGGAATTTTTTTTTTTTTTTTTTTTTTTTTATCTTTTCCCAGCCACAAGGTAATAAACCACAGAGTTTATTAACTAAAAAATTTTTTTTTTTTTTTTTTTTTTGCTTTTTATTGAGCAACTGAAGACTGGAGTTAATATGTCCTGAGATGGGGACAATGTGGAAAGAACACCTTAATATCAGGTACATAGTATATATGGTACCCATTAAACCTTAAGTGGAGATGTGACCTTGACAGTTGGCTATAGAACTTTTGAGTTTGATGGAAATTTAAGGCTGAAGACATAACGTATTGGGTGTCATCAACTAAAAAAAAAAAAAAAAAAATTACATTTCTATTCACGGGATTGTCTGCAGTGACCAAGGAAATAACCATTGATAGAGAATTGGCTGAGAAATGATCTTCTGGCGTTCCACATGTCAATGCAGGGAAAAATGACCCCGAAGGAGCCTCCACTAGGAAAGGAAAACTGGCCATGGGTGGTGTCCCTAAGCCTTGTGTAGAAAGTGTTTCAAGGAGGGAAGGATCAACTTCCTTGTAGATCAAACGCTGTTGATAGGACAAATAAGGTGAAATCTGACAACGATCATTGGACTTGGAGACAGAGATGCCATTAATAATTGTAGCTGTGGCCACAGGAATCCAAGTGAGGAGAGGAACTCAGAAATTCCCAAAGCAGCAGTGAGAGAGAGCAGGAGAAAGAGGATTAAAAACCAGGAACTCAGATACAGGAGCAGTCAGCTGCAGGGATCCAGGTGAGGAGAGGAATTTAGTCACGCCCAAGGCAGCAGGGCAGGAGATTGGGAGAAAGGGGATAAAAAAGCCAGGAAGCCAGACAGAGGAGCCGTCAGCCACAGAGATCCAAGTGAGGAAAGGAACTCAGGCAAGCTCAAAGCAGCAGGGAGAAAGGGGATTAAAAGCCAGGAACTCAGACAGAGAAGCAGTCAGCTGCAGGGATCCAGGTGAGTAGAGGGAAATCAGGCATGCCCAAAGCAGTAGGGTGGGAGAATGGGAGAAAGGGGATAAAAAAGGCAGGAACTCGGACAGAGGAGCAGTCAGCTGCAGGGATCCAAGTGGGGAGAGGAACTCAGACAGCAGTGTGGGGGGAGCAGAGAAAAGGTGATTAAAAACCAGGAACTCAAATGGAGAAGCAATAAGTTGCAAGCATTCAGGTGAAGAGGCCATCCACTTCTCAAAGAATTGGCCAGGGAAGACCTTATGAATAGCAAAGAAACATTGTTTGATACATTACCACGCAAATTTATGAATAGTCCGGTTAGGTTAGAAGGTTCTCAAAATAGGAATGGGAAAGAGCTGCCTCATCAGAGTAAACCCAGCCTTACTCCTATGGATAAGGTAAAGCTTTTGAGAA
>NW_006922558.1:59543-60237 GCF_000298275.1 Orycteropus afer afer
CATGCAAGTAAGATCTTACTGAAGATAATTCAAAAACGGTTATAGCAGTATATTGACAGAGAACTTCCAGAGGTGCAAGCTGGATTCCCGAAGACAATGTGGAACAAAGGATATCATAGCTGTTGTCAGATGGATCTTGGCTCAAGGCAGGGAATACCAGAAAGATGTCTACTTGTGTTTTATTGACTATGCAAAGACATTTGATTGTGTGGATCATGATAAATTACAGATAACATTGAGAAGAATGGGAATTCCCGAGCACTTGATTGTACTCATGAGGAACCTATACCTTGACCAGGAGGCTGTCTTTCAAACAGAACTAGGGGGCACTGCATGGTTTAAAATCAGGAAGGAAGGGAGTGCATCAGGGTTGTATCCTTTCCCCATACTTACTCAATCTATATGCTGAGCAAATAATCCAAGAAGAAAAACGTGGCATCAGGATTGAAGGAAGAATCATTAACAACCTGAGATACACAGACGATACAACTTTGCTTTGCTGAAAGTGAGGATGACTTGAGGTACTTACTGATGAAAGTTGAAGAATACAGTTTGCAGTATGGATTATGTCTCAATATAAAGAAAACAAAAATCCTCAGAACTGGGCCAATGAGCAGCATCACAATAAATGGAGAGAAGATTGAGGTTGTCAAAGAATTCACATTGCTTGGTTCTACAATTGATGCCAATGGAA
>NW_006922558.1:60917-68315 GCF_000298275.1 Orycteropus afer afer
GAGTTCGTCTCACCTACTTTGGTCATGTTGTCAGAAGGGACCAGTCCTTGGAGAAGGATGTATGCTTGGTAGGGTGGAAGGTTGAGGAAAGAGGGGGAGGCCTTCAACGAGATGGATTGACACAGTGGCTGTGATGATGGACTCAAGTATAGCAGGGATCGTGGAGCTGGTGCAGGATCAGGCAGTGTTTTGTTCTGCTGTGCATGGGGTCGCTATGACTTGGAAACGACTCGACGGCACCTAAAAACAACAACAACAACAACAATCCCAGTAGATGGTTGATACAAAGAAAGTTTTTAGGTTTTATCTACTTAGAACCCCTAAGAATAATAACATAAGATTTTTAAATATTTCAGATACAGTTGGTTATTCAGATAGGAATGGTTACATTTTATTTTAAGTAAAGCAGAAATCTACCTGGAGTGAAATAAAGTTACTAGACTATAAAATCTGGTACAATGTCCCATGAAGATCTAACTTCCTGATACTTGGTCTTCACTGCCTGGAGCTTTCTTTTTTTCAGCATACGAGGGAAATTGTATTTCTTTTTCTCATTAATGCTTTTTTCCTTGTGTGATTCATTATGCCAGGCTGAGATTTTTATGAGCAAATTAGTTCAGTCCTACATGTTAATGTCAATGAAGTAAAGGTTTTCAAAACTTAATGCTTAGCTTGGGGATTTGCAAACAAATCATTAAGCAAACCTAAAATTACCTTTGCAGCTTGGAATATGACTCCTACCTAGGACTAGACTCAAAAGTGACAATTGCTAATTATATGGAAATATTGGAACTTAATGAACTAGGAAAATGTAGTTGGCTTCTTTATCTTAATATCCTTTTTTCTACCTTGGTATTTTGATGCCTAATCTACTTGGGAATTTTCTCTCTTATTTCTAAACAGAAATAGACCTATGAATATTTATTGGATAACTCACCATAATATGTATATAAATTAAACATTTAGAAACTACCTTTCCCTTTTATTAAGATTTTAAACTATTATTTCTCATCTTTTGACAAAAAGAATTAGCATTACCATTGATTAATTAAATTGGGAGCTCTGATAGCATAGTGGCTAAGGCACTTGACTGCTTACCAGAAGGCTGCGGTTCAAACCCACCAGCCACTCCTCAGAAGGAAGGTTGGGCAATCCTACTACTGTAGTGATACTGCCTCGGAAACCCAAGGAGGGGTCGCTATGAGTCGGGGCCGACTCGACGGCATATAACAACAACAACAACAGTTAAATTACATTGGCATTGATGAAAAGTAAAATATATACGTTTGTTGAAACATCTCAGTGAGTATTCCATCAATTCCTGTGACCTTGTTCTTCACCAGTTTCTTCAGTGTAGCTTCTACTTCTTCCTTCAGTACCATTGGTTCTTGATCAAATGCCTCCTCCTGATATGGATGAATATTGAACACTTCTTTATGGTACAGTGACTCTGTGTATTCCTTCCATCTTCTTTTGATGTTCCTGCATCATATTTTGCCTGCAGAATCTTTCAGTGTTGCAACTCGAGGCTTAAATTACTTCCTCAGTTCTTTCAACTTGAGAATTACCAAGCATATCCTTCCCTTTTCTAACTCCAGGTCGTTTCACATTTCATTATAGTAATTGACTGTCTTCACCAGCTGCTCTTTGAAATGTTCTGTTCAGCTCTTTTATCTTCCATTTGCTTTAGCTACTCTTCATTCAAGGGGCAAGTTTCTGAGTCTCTTCTGACATCTGTTTTGGTCTGTTCTTCCTTTCTTGTCTTTTAAATGACCTCTTGCTTTCTTCATGGATGATGTCCTAGAAGTCATCCCACAAATCCTCGGGTTTTCAGTCACTGATGTTCAATGAATCAAATCTATTCTTTAAATGGTCTCTAAATTCAGGAGGGATATTATCAAGGCCATATTTTGGCTCCTGTGGACTTGTTTTAATTGTTTTCAACTTCAACTTGAATGTGCATATGAGTAGTTGATAATCTGTTCCACAATCAGGTCCTGGCCTTGTTTTGGCCAAAGATATTGATCTTCTTCATCGTCTCTTGCCACCAGATGTAGTCAATCTGATTCCTGTGTATTCCATGTGCTGAAGTCCACATGTATAAATGTCGCTTATGTTGTTGAAAAAAGGTATGAATATATCATTTGTCTTGCAAAATTCTATCCTTCAATTTCCAACATTATTTATTTCACCAAGGCCCTATTTTCCAACTGCTGGTAATTCTTCTTTGTTTCCAACTTTTGCATTCCAGTCACCAGTGATAATCAACACATCTTGATTGCATGTTTGGTTAATTTCAGACTGCAGATGTTAGTAGAAAACTTTAATTTCCTCTACTTTGGTTTTGGTGGTTGGTGCATAAATTTGCTTAATAATCATATTAACTAGTCTTCCTTGTATAGATATCGATGTTATCCTCACACTAACAGCATTGCTCTTTTGCATAGATCTTCAAATGTTCTTTTTGATGATGCATGTGATGCTATTCTTTTTCAATTTCTTGATCCTGGAACAGTAGACCATATGATCGTCTGACTCAAAATAGCCAAAACCAGTCCATTTCAGTTTACTAATGCTAGGATATTATGCATTCCATTTTGTTTTTCACAATTTCCAATTTTCTTAGATTTATACTTCATACATTTTTGGTCCTGATTATTAGTGGATGTTTATACCTGTTTCTTCTCCTCTTGAGTTGTGTCACAGCAGCAAATGAACGTCCCAAAAGCTTTACTCCATCCATGTCATTAAGTTTGATCTACTTTGAGAAGGCAGCTCTTCCAGAGTCATATTTGAAGTGCCTTCCAACCTGAAGAACATACTTTCTGGCTCAATCAGAGTGTTCTAAGGTTTTCAATGACCAAGTTTTTCAGAAGTAGACTGCTAGGTCCTTCTTCCTAGCCTGTCTTAGTCTACTTACATCTGTCCACCATACGTGACCCTGCTGGTATTTGAAATATTAGTAGCAAATCTTCCAGCATCACAGTGACATGAAAGGCACTGCAGTACAACAAACTGGCATGCAGTTGGTGGCTGAAGCTATGAGGATTAGAATTAGAGGCAAATAGGCAACAAGCAGTTGGAACTTTTTAGATAAATGAGGATAAAATGTCCCATAAGAAGATGAGGATGTGATATAAGCTCACTGATTGAAAGCCATAAATGGAATAGGATTTTCTCAGTCATTAATAGAGGCATAATTAGGCTACAATTTTACTTTGGCTTCTAAGTGAAAAGTTGGTGTTTCATATCCAGCCATTGGTGCGTTGGAAGGAAGGCCTTTCTCCATTGAAGGAGAACAACTTCCATGAGATTGCAGGCACTGGACGCATTATACGGCACAGTTCCACTCTGACACTCATGAGGTCACCATGCTTTGGAACTGACTCCATTGTAATGGGTCTAAGGCTACATTTTGTTGTTTACAATGTGTGGAGAGAAACAAAGTAACAAAACTACGTATATTGAAAGAAAGCTGCTACCAGATGTGACGTAGATGCTTGATATCTGTATATCGAAAATCACCAGTGGACGAGCTCTAAGACATCCAAAAAAGATTTGGTTTTGAACAGGAGTCACAGGAATTGAAGAGTGAGGGAGAGGCAGAGAGACACAGAGAGCAAAAGAGGGAGAGAAAGATCATTGCCCTGCATGTGAGTCTGACAGCCACAGAAAATCATCATAACATATAAAGCAAAATGAAGCAGAAAGAATAAAACAGGTGAATATAAAAATAATAATACATATTAGAATAGGAAAATACATTCATTTAAATGAAATATAATAGATTAATAAACTCTAAGCTGGATAAAAAGTTAGAATAAATGAATGCTAAGACCATACTTAGTAAGAAACACAAAGTGTGTGTGTGTGCTCATGTGTGCAAAAAAACACTTCTACAATTAGAACTTTTCTTATATTACAGTTATTTTTAGGGGCCTTTGTGTTGACTCTGAATCAAAGCAAACCCATGGGGCAGAGTAGGACTGCCCCATAGTGTTTGCTAGGCTGTAATTGTTACAGGAGCAGATTGCCAAGTTTTTCTTACAGGGAGCTGCTAGGTGTGCTGGAACCACTAACCTTTTGATTAGCAGTTGAGTGCTTAACCATTGTGGCACTAGGGCTCATGTGTATTTATACACACACACATACACACACACATTAAGCTCAATTAATTGAGTTTTTCTGACATTCGAATTCTGAAACACTGAGTTTTCTGAAAAGGTCAGTTAAGCAACAGATTACTTGAAAAGTTTCAATATTCATATGAGAAAGGAAGAAATGCCATAGAAGCAAACTTTATTCAAAGAGTTATTAGCTTGAAAATGGTTTAGAGTTAAAAAATAAATGAGAGATTAGCTAGAAATTGTATTTCAAATATCATGTAATTAAAAAAAATCCCATCTGAGCACATTGCATTACAACTTCATAACAATAAGGTAAACAGAAAATCTTACAATGTACCATAAGGGTTTTTTTGGGGGGAGGAAGATCACTTAGTAATTAAAATGACAATAACGTTTTCATCATCAACAACAAAGAAGTTAGAAGCATGGGGTTGCAGTATCTACAAAGTATTCCAAGGTTCTTAGACATTTCTATCAGCTAAACTATCTATCATTCAATGCAAGGACATGCTGGAAGTGTTTCAGAAGCCAAAAGACTAATGCACTTTGTTGTCATCCACAAACACTCAGAATCACTACTTTTTCTAAAATAGAATCCTTGCCCATCTCTTTACCTTCACAGTAATTTCTATTTCTTTATAGCAAAGGTTAAGTGCTAGGCTGCTACCCAAAATGTTGGCATTTCGAACCCACCCAGCAGGTCCAAGAAAGAAAGACCTCACAATCTGCATCCATGTAGATTACAGCCTAGAAAACACTATGGGTCAGTTCGACTGTTACATGGGGTCACTATGAATCTGAATTGGTGCAGTGGCAAAGCAACAACATAGTACTTATTACTGTATTGTATCTATTACATTATATTTTTGTTATGTGCCGTCGAGTCGGACCTGACTCATAGCAACCCCTCCTTGGGTTTCCTAGGTGGTATCACTACAGAAGTAGATTGCCCAACCTTCCTTCCAAGGAGTGGCTAGTGGGTTTGGACCACCAGCCTGCTCATTAGCAGTCAAATGCCTTAGGCACTACACTACCAGAGCCCCTCACATATTATTAGTAAGTAATATTATACTGTGATACTTGTTTTGGTTTTTCATATGCCTTTTTCCAATTCAATGCATGATCCCCAAGGACATATGTTTTATATGTTTCATTACTGCTGGATTTTCAGTGTTGGGAACAATAGACCCCCCAAAAAATTGGTTTCAGATTGTTAAAATGGAGCTATTTTATGAGACAGCGCTGTTTAGACCAAATATGAAAAAGAAATAAAATTTCAATTTGCAAAAGCTCTTCTTTTATTATTTTAAATTCTTTTATGATTATATATATTTCTGCCCAAGTGAACAAATCTGTCTTGGAGGAATGCTTCTGAAGATGGCAAGACTTCATCTTGCTGATTTTGGACACATCATCAGAAAACAACCATCTCTAGAGAACTACATCATGTCAATAAGAAAGAGGGTCAGCAAAAGCAAGGGAAGCCCTCAATAAATGGACTGAAATGTTGCCTTCAAAAATGGGCTCAAACGAATCAAAATTGTAAGGATGGAAAAAGACTGGGCAATAGTTCCTTTTGTTACGCATGAGGTCAAGTTACCATGAGTGAGAGTTGACTTGAAGGAAACAAATACCAATACCAATCATATTTTATCTAATTATCTTCCACTTTTTAATTACTATAATAAGATTTTGTAACTCTTTCACTGACAAGGCCTGACATTCTAGATTAATAAACCAACCTCACTCATTGCTGTGGAGTCAGATCTGACTCATAGAGACCCCTCCTTGGGTTTCTGAGGTGGTATCACTATGGAAGTAGATTGCCCAATCTTCCTTCTGAGGAGTGGCTGGTGGGTTTGAACCACCAGCCTTCCGGTTAGCAGTCAAATGCCTTAGGAACTATGCCACCAGAGCTCCCTCTAGATTAATAGTACCTTTGTATTGGGATAAGTGGTAACTTAGTCTTGAGGATCTATGTGGCTGTTGAGTGTCTGTGATAATTTATTTTAACAATATTTTATTTTAAACAGTATGAGTCATGTCTAGGTTATTTTAACTTGCACCCTATTTGTTGCTACCATTTAAAACTCTCTAAGCTGGAATCTTCACTTCACAAGTAAATGTCATGGAGTTGATTCCAACTCATAGTGACCATTTAGGAGAGAGTAGAATGGCCCATACGGTTTCCAAGGCTGTAAATCTTTATGGAAGCAGGCTACCTCATCTTTCTCCTATGGAGTGACTGGTGGGTTTGAACCACTTTGAATAACAGATTAATGCTTTAAACATGACACCACCAGAGCTCCTTTACCAAATTCACTGCCATCCAGTCAAATCCAACTCATAGCGACCGCTCCTTGGGTTTCTGCGGTGGTATCACTGCGGAAGTAGATTGTCCAACCCTCCTTCTGAGGAGTGGTTGAAAATTAAGTATTATTGTTGAAATCTCACAATAAAAACCCTTCCTAACTAGAGAAGAAAGTTGAGTTCAAGTGATAAGGTGGCCAAAGACATAGTACGGTGACCTCATTCCTTTTGTGATCAAACTGGAAGAATCCTGCAAAGCTTTTGAGCAGCATTCCTGGCCTATGTTGTTGTTGTTGGTATGTGCTGTCGAGTCGGGCCTGACTCATAGCGACCCCTCCTTGGGTTTCTGAGGCAGAATCACTACGGAAGTAGACTGCCCCATATTCCTTCCGAGGAGTGGGTTTGAACCACCAGCCTTCTGGTTAGCAATCAAGTGCCTTAGCCACTACGCTCTCAGAGCTCCCACTCTAGGCCTATAGCCCCTCATTTTATGAAGACACTGCCACCCGGATCTGCTTGAAGCTTGGATTACTCTATTATCAACATATTCTTGGATCCATATTGTAGTAAATCCTTCATTTAAGGGGCTTGTTGGAATATCTGAGATAAACAGTGTGGCCTCTTGCAATTTTTCAAGAATGGGTTATAATGCAACTTTTGCGACTCCTTGCTAAAACCACATTTGTCCATTTGTAGAAAACAACTTTTTATTGTAGCAAACCTCTTAGTAGCCAGAAAGTAGAAAAGGAAGCTTAAAGCCTTCATCTGACTCTAATTATCAGAGAAAATTGATACAAAAAGATCTTGAAAATCACTGAAAGGAAAAATCGGATTAAATCAGCTCACATTAATGACTTGGTCATACTGACCCATCATTCAAAAGATTTACTGCACAAGAGAGAGAATTTCAAATCCGTAGTCCAAGAATAAAGGCAGACCCAAGAGGAAGAACAAGGCAAGA
>NW_006922558.1:90482-91072 GCF_000298275.1 Orycteropus afer afer
AAGAGAATAAAGGAATATAATGTATCAGAATGCCCCCTAGATGCAAAGATTGTGAGGCTTCAATTTGCTTATTTTGGACACATTTTCAGGAAAGACCGATTGTTAAATAAAGATATTATGTTTGGTAAAGGAGCAGGTCAGCAAAAATAAGGGAAACCATCAATGAAATGGGTTGAACCAATAACCACAATAGGCTGAAACACACCTACGGTTGTGAGGATGGCACGGGACTGTTTTATTGTCTTACACATAAGGTCACCATGAGTCAGACCTGATTATGTGGCAACTGTGGTAGCTAAAGTTATGTGTCAACTTGTCTGGGTCTAGTTTTCCACGGTTAGGTAGCTGGTGATAGTTATTCCCCATGGTGAGATTGGTAATCAACTCCATGGTGGAATCTACTGTGAGCAGCTGAATCTACTGTAAGCTGCCTTAGGAATATGTTCTAATCCCAATATACATGGAGGTCTCTAGCTTTTTGGGATGCTTGGATGCTGTGTGTAACCACGTCTTCACTCAACAGCCTACCATGCTCTGCTGATCTTGGGACTTTAAATGTACTTGATTCAATGGCCTGCTGTATGGTTTAG